>NC_090299.1:12550454-12853484 GCF_039906515.1 Pseudorca crassidens
CTAAAACTTGTCTTTTCATCCTTTTAAAAAGTCCTTTCACAAAGCAAAGTTTTACATTTTGATAAGATCTGATTTACCAATTTTTATATTGTGTTAAATTCTGTATCTCAGCAGAGTTTTCTAAATTAAAAGCTATCCTTTGTTCAACCTAAGTTCTGGCCCATTTCATCAGGGACTCTCAGAATCCAGACCTATGGGTCCTTCCCTGGTTGATGAAGGTTCTTGCTGGCCATGAGTTGCACCTCCTTTGGGGTACAGACTGTCTTTTCCCTTATAAGACCCAGTGGTTCACAGCTGGGTTATATGATGCAACTAAACCCTAGTAATAGGTCTATGGCCAATAGGAGAAGTGAAGCAAGATTCTGACAGGCACATGTTGACTTCTTGTGAACACTTAACAGGAAGCTTTAGAAGGTGAAAATAAGTTTGGATATTCAAAAAAAAAAAAAAAGATTTTTGAGAGCATCCTACCAGATGTCTCCAACCCAGTGTCAGGGGTCTCATTCTTTCCAAATAGGGCCTGACCTTGACACAGCTGACCTCTCTTGATTAGGTATTTAACTTTCACTAGAGCTCAAATAGTGTGCCAAGGAAGTTCTTGTCCTGGTTTATACCTTTCTCTGCTCTCCCAAATGAGGAAATAAGGGCCTCTTTATAAGCTACCAAGGAAACCCTCTGACTTTCACATTTGGTTTTCAATTACCAGTTAATCACTTTCAGCCTGCTGTTATCTTTTTCTAGAGTGTCTCTGTAGTCAGCAGTAACCATTCTGAATATTATTTTTCTCATACCTTTCAAATGCTTGATACATTGCACAAGTGAATGCTTTCTCTTTCCCAGGCATATGACCCCAAATTCATCACCTTTGGAATTTTAACAATTAAACCACCACTGTGCCAGGGTTTATCTGTGCCCTACTTAAATACCAATGATAAGAACATCATTGCCAATTGGGTGGTGAGTAATCCAACCTCCAAATCCTATACTATTGCTTGTTTTTCCAGACCATTCCCAACATGAATTGTTGCAGTTTTATTTCTCCAGAAAGCAAACTCTGAGAGAGAGTTTATTGTTCAGGTTGTTTATCATGAAGTCCTCTTGGGATCAACAACCATGGAAGAAGAAAGTAGGATTGAAAAGTGGGAGAGGTTGAGCTATGAGGCAGGTTGATAGATTCAGCCAACCTCACAGATCTCACAGAGGTACCAGGAGTTGAAATGACCCATCAAACTGTTCCAGGTTCTGGCAAAATGTCTGGGCCCTTTCACCTTCACCTCAGCCAGTCTCTAGACTTGAGTCATCCCTGGAAGTGCATGAACTTGGTTAAGAAGCCTCTCTACAGCCAAAACAATTCTCTCATGGGCTGTCAACTGAAGTATGTTAATTGACAGCACTCCCAGCAGCTGAGGCAAGCAAGAGTCCTTATTTGAAGGGAGTTCAGAGTGGCACATCTCCCAATGTCTAAATGTAGGAGAGTACACTCTACCCGCCATGATTCCTTGGCAAGGGTGAAGTTGTATAATACCACTGCAGAGACATGAAGAACTGAAACAATTCAATCTAACCTCCCTACATTGGTAATAACTAAGTCTGGATTATTATTGCCTTGAATAAAGAGAAACATCATTTTCAGTGTCAATGAAAAAGCATTGCAGAAAAAAGAAAAGAAAAAAAGAAAGAAAATACCATCTAAAAGACTATATGAATGAGTATGACAAGAAAAATTATAAACTGGGGGATCTGAAAAAAATTCCCTTAGAAAATTAAGGAAATCAATTTCTAGATTTTCAATGTCTAGATGTCCTCTTCCCTACACATCTGTAGTCAAGGAATCATGCTGTTAGGCTTCCCCCAGTATGAACTGGAACTGGTTCATACTGGCTCCTAAGAGTCAATTATTAAATTTTCAGAAATTTTGCAAGCCAGTTGTTAAACCAGCTATTACTAAAAATTAAGTAATATAAACTTACAATCAGATAAACTGTATTAAAAACCAAAGATAGCAAATACTTAGAACTCATCATGTCCCTTTAATTTTTACTATTACCTATCTTTTTTGAGATTATTTACATTTACTGTATCTGTTTGATAGAAATATTATGTAATAGTGTTCTGCTACATATCTTACAAATTCCACATGCAGTGGCATCACCTTGGTAGCTTGAAATCACTAAGCAACAAATACTGCAAAGGGGGGGCTTGGTTTATTGTTTGTTGATTAGCTACACTCAAGAACATGAAGGAGAGGGACTTCCTTGGAGGTCCAGTGATTAGGACGGAGCTTTCACTGCTGTGGCCTGGGTTCAATCTCTGGTTGGTGAACTAAGATCCAGCAAGCCGTGCAGCGTGGCCAAAAATAAAATGACATAAGAAAGTGAAGGAGAAAATGTAACAAGATCAGCTCGGTGCTTTGTGACCGCCTGGAGGGGTGGGATAGGGAGGGTGGGAGGGAGGGAGACGCAAGAGGGAAGAGATATGGGAACATATGTATATGTATAACTGATTCACTTTGTTATAAAGCAGAAACTAACACACCACTGTAAAGCAATTATACTCCAATAAAGATGTAAAAAAATAAAATTAACTTCCATTCAAAAAAAAAAATTGTATTTTACACTGTACATAGCACAAAAAATTTGAGGAAGTATTCCTCCGGAATTTCAAACTATGATCTGATTCAGCAAAGAAATCACTCGTATCATTGACAAACAAGTCAAGTTCTGACATATCTTTGTAATTTCACTTTCATCTTTCTTGTTATTTTAAACAAATTGTCAATCAACATTCATGGCAGAACCACACACATGCATCAATTGCAGTCAATGGTTGGTTATGAATATATGAGTTTAGCAAAACTCAACAAAAGCATCCTATGAGAATCAATTCTCTACAAAGAATTTACAATGAAGAGTATTATGTTATTGTTATCTGCAATTGTACACTACACATCCTTTAGATCAGTAAAATTAATAACTTATGTATGTATATACACACATACCTTTTTATCAGAGTCACTTGTTAAACATTTACTAGTGCACCACTTCTACCACCCCATCTTCAATTGCCTTTCTTTCACTTTTACATCCACCGTGTGGATGCTTTGCTCCTGAGTGTAAGTCTTTTGAAGTACCAAACATAGGACAATTGAAATATTGCTGTCAACCCTTAAGTTCTTTTAATTAAGACATTATAAACCTCAGAAGCGCTCTTTGTCTTTCCTTGTCATCTGCAAGAGAGGTGTTAGAGTGTTCTGAATTCAGCTATATTAAAGAGTGGTAGTGATAATTTAAAAATGTTCATTTAATGACCTCACTTCCCCTTCCTGTTGTCAAAAACTACAATGTGGAGTTCTATGCTAGCAAATAAATTATTATCAGGAAGAAATATTAAAAGTGTCATGCTTTATTTCATTTAGGAAGCAAACTCATGTAAAGGATCCGTTCTTTAACTATTTTTGAATTCAGAAGTGAGATGGTTGTCATAATTAAATGTATTGACATATTTATTGAATTGAAAAAAAACCTCAACTTTTTCTGACAGGAGGTAAGTCTGAGTTGGCTGGTGAAGTTGACAATGAGATCTGGCTTCGTCAGTTAGGTTTCATGATAGACATTTTCCAAATATTGAATAAGCTAAATGTGAAGTTCCAAGGTTTCTGAGAGGGTATGTTCAATGAGTGTGGTAACATAATAGCACTGTATTCAAAATATTATATAGGCAAAGGTATATTTAAATTAATGATATTTCTGTTTCCTGAATACATTAGGTCCAAAAGTTGCCTCTAAGTAAGAAAAGTAGCTGATATAAGTAACTCATTTCAGGAAGACCTAACCAAGTTGTTAAAGGATCATAAAACACTTTTCTGATGATACATCTCTAGGTGATTTTGGTATGTAACACAAAAAGGATTTGAAGAAGTGAGATTATTACTGAAAAGTCTGTTCATTTCCATCTATTTACACATAATCAAAATTTCTTAGTGCTTAGAAATGTAAAAATAGCCTAAGAATTGATGTTGTCCTCTTATTCTAATAATAAATAACATTTAAAATAAGTGTTGTTTTAAGAAATACATTTCCAATAAAGTTGTACTTTACATGTTTTAAATAGCATATATGAAGATTTTAATATTTTATGCTACTTTGAGTAATTCTTTTAAAATAATTATAATGATCAATCAATCCTGAAAAATGTTTTTATTTTTTTAATTGAAATATATAGTTGATGTACAATATTATATTAGTTTCAGGTGTACAATATAGTGATTGGACATTTATATACATTACAAATTGATCACTGCAGTAAGTCTAGTAACACTCTGTCACCATACAAATTTAATGCAATATTGTTGACTATATTCCCTCTGATGTATATTATACTCCCATGCCTTATTTATTTTCGCAACTGGAAGTTTGTACCTCTTAATCCCCTTCACCTGTTTCACTGAACCTCCCACCCCTTCACCTCTGGCAACTATCAGTTTGTTTTCTGTATCTATGAGTCTCTTTCTATTTTAATTTGTTTGTTCATTTGTTTTTTTAGATTCCATGTATAGCTGAAATTATATGGAATTGTTTTTCTCTATTTCACGTAATAGGCTCTAGGGTCCATCCAGATGCTGATACATTCTTCTGCACCCCTTAACCTGATGTTGAGTCCCTCTAATGTATTTTTTATTTCAGTTATTATATTCTTCAGTTCTGATTTTTTTAAATATATTTCTATCTTTGTTGAAGTTCTCACTGAGTTCATCCATTCTTCTCCAGAGTTCAGTGAGCATCTTTATGACTATTACTCTGAACTCTTTATCTGGTAAATTGCTTATCTCTGTTTCATTTAATTCTTTCGCTGAGGTTTGGTCTTGTTCTCTCATTTGGGAGGTATTCCTTTGTCTCCTCATTTTGCCTAATTCTCTGTGTTTGTTTCTGTATAGTATTAGATATATCAGCTACGTCTCTCAGTCTTGAAAAAGTGGCCTTATGTAGAAGGTGCCCTGTGGAGCCCAGTGGCACAATACCCCCTAGTCACCAGAGCCAGGAGCTCCAGAGGTTTCACCTGTGTGTCCTCTTATTGTGGTTGGGCCACAACTGCTACAGGCACAGTGATATACAGAGTTGGCCCCTAGGCCAGCTGGCTGCAAAGCACAGCAGGTGCAGGTGCACTGCTACAGATGGTGCTGTCTGCTAGTGCTTCCAGCCTCAGAGAAAGTTCCACCAGATCTCTGTATTTCTTTCTCTTTATTTTTTTGTGTATCTGTTACCAGCTTTTGGTTTGTGGCTACCATGAGGTTCACATATAACAACCTATGTATATATATATGCCCATTTTAAGTTGATGGTTGCTTAAGTTTGAGCACATTCTAAAAGCACTACATCTACCTCTCTGGCAAACACCCTAAAATTAGTCAACAAGTCTCCTTCTCATATGACCCAAGCACTTTTCAAGCTGCTGCCTCTGTACTGGGACTCAGAGCAGGTGAATTGGTATGTGAGCCCTTCAAGAGCAGAGTCTTGGTTTCCCACATCCCTCCACCACTCCCAGACATTAGCCCCACTGGTTTTCAAAGCCAGAGGCTATGGGGGCTCATCGTCCCAGTACAGGTCCCCAGGTTGGGGAGTCTGACCCCTTGCTCCTCACGGGAACCTCCAATAGTTGTGATATCCCTTCTGCTTGTGGGCTGCCACATCAGAGATGTGGGTTCTGACTAGACGGCATCTCTGCCCTTCCTACCCATCTCAATATGGCCTTTTCTTTATAGCCTTAGTTGTAGAAAATCTGTTCTGCAGGAGAAAAGAGAATGATGTAAATGTTTAATTACATAAGAAGAGTTTGTTCATGTATTTTTAATAAGATTATATAGTATTAAATTACTATGATTGTTTAGATTCCATTGGGGATATTTAAAAGAATGATTTAACCATTTTATTTAAAAACGTAAGGATGTAAATTTTGCCAGAACTGTATATTTTGAAGTTATTTAAATTTATAACAAATAATTTTAGTTAACTTTAAAAAGTATGAAAAATATATTTTTCATAATTATTTTCAGTGGTATGTGAGTAACATATATTTGAAGACCACTAAATTAAAACATCTAAAAGGAAGAGAGTCAAGAGATTAAAATTTAATAAATAATGAAATTAATGTGGTTTTTTTGAAAGATAATATTTGGGTAGCCAGAAGTTCTTTGATAAATTAATAGTGCGATTCTGAGGAACTAGATGACAGAAAACCAGGCAGCTCATTCACTATCCAGGAAGTTTACTTAAAAGGTGTCCAAAGAAATCTTAATATTACTGATATGTTGAAAATTTAGAAAAAAATAATTTTCTGATAGAACTAGGCTATTTTGTTTAATTAAATCATTGAAAATTGTGAGAGGTTTGAAATTGATTTAAAATGCATTGAAGATTGGGCACCATGATAACAGCTGAAATGGCGGTTGAATAAGTGTAAGGTAATTGCCCATTGTCAGAAAAAAGGCTCTGATTCTGACTGGAAATAGAATCCCTTTGAAAATATGCACTAACCCATGCTCTGATTTAAGTGGTTTCTTGAAAATGTTAGAATTTTTAGTAAAGAGCATTTTTTTTCTAGCTCTGATGAGGGCTCAGCACAGTCAGATATACTTCATGAAATTCTACTATTTGTAAATGTTTCTTCTCCATTCCTTGTCCTTCTCTCTCCTTTTTAGGAATCATTCTGTAATGTAAAATCTAGGTTGACACTAAATGCATTTTCATGTCCTAAGTAAACTTGAACTCAGAGAAGAGTGCTAGAATGTGTTGTTTAAAAAAACCCAAAAAACAAAAAACCTCGTGGAAGATGAAAGGAGAATCATTGCATTATTAGAACACATGCTTAAAGCCTAATATTTGAAGAGGCTGAGAGCTAATGGAATTCCAAAACCACCAAACAGAGAAAGCAAACCATTACTCAAGTCCCTGGAGAGTTATCCCAGATGAAATGACATTCCCTGATCCCAGGGCTTAGTACTGCCAAGAGAAAGAGAGAGAGGGAGGGAGGAAGAGAGACAGTGGGAGAAAGAGATAGAAAGAGAGAGAATAACAAGAAGACTAAATTAATCCATATATATTTTATTGTTCCAAAAATTTTATTACCAGTTAAATTCTCAAGACTCCTGGTTCCATGTTCTAGATTAGGAGTCAGTGAACATTTTTTCTGTAAAGGAAAAGACTAAATATTTTAGGCTTTGCAAACCATTCTTTGTTGCATATTCATCTGTGTTTTTCGTACAACCTTTAAAAACTAAACCAGGTTGTCACCAAATTTAAACCTGGATCATAGTTTGCCAATCCTATTCTAGATGTTGAGGTCTTTGAGGTCATAGTCACAAATCTAAAGTCTTTCAAAACCCCTGAAGGATCAATTTGTGATCCAGAAGAGCAAGAGAAACATCTTTAAAATCAATGGGAAGGAAGTGTGATATTGAGAGGATATTCTCTAGATAGACAGGTAGTATTTCAAGAGGGAAGAAGGAGAAGAAACAGTTAAAGGACTGGAGGTTTTCCCCATGGGTGCAGAACATGAGTTCTAAAAACACGGCATTAGTACTTGCTTGGCAGAGTCAAGTACACTTCTGAGAGGAAGGAAAAAAGGAAGGAGATGCACTATGCATGATGCCCTGAGTGAACTCAACAATCACCCCTAAGAGGAGTGAGAGAGGGTAGAAAGAGGCTAGGAATTGTGTAATAGAAAAAAATTAGGAGTGAAGAAGCCTTCCCCAGTTTAAAATGATGCTCAGTAGAAGTTAGCTATTGACTCAATTCTTTAATTTTTCCTTCACAGAAATTATTATGAATTTCAACTGTTTTATTTTCCTGTGTTTCATTTTGTCTGTCCCCCCTTTAGAAAATGAGTTTCTAAGGGGGAGGAAGATGTCCAACTTATTTATTATTATTTCCCAAGACTTTGAGATTTTTAGCAATACTATACCAGGCACAGTGTAAACCCTCAAGATAGGGAAATGTGGGGGACAGAATAGGTGTTGGGGTGGTAGTATGGGAGAGACATCAAGAGTTTAGTTTTGCATATATTAAATACCTGGAATACATTTGGATGTGAAGATGTCAAGTAGACAATCAGACACAGTTTTGGAACCAAGAGGAAGATTTGGGTTAGACTTATAAATTCGAGAGTCACCAACTTAGAGATGGATTTATTGGCAAAATATACACAAACCTGGTACTACCTTGATGAAATGTATAATGTTTAGGTATTGGATGAGAGAAGGAAATTGGGGAATAAATAGTCAGAAAGGTGGTAGGAAAATCAGGACAATATGATCTAGAGGAAACCAAGAGAGGGAGGGCAGTGTCACAAACTGGATGGCATAGATAGCTGTGCTGAGTGCTTCTGAGAAGTCAGATAGGATGAGAAACATAACACAAATCATTCAATTTAGCAACACACAGGTCACTAGCAGGGCATTTTGCTTGAGTTGGGGTGGGAGTTTATGTGTGAATGTAGTTTGATGACTTGGAAATATGGAGGTCTTCGGTAGATCAGTTTTTGTGAGTATATAATAAACAGGAGAGAAGATGGAGAAGTGAATCTGTCTATTACATCAGGCAAAATCATATTTACCTTGCATTAAGTTTCAGGGACTTTTTGAAATTTCATCTAGAATTTTATCTAGAATTTTATCTTTTTTATTTCTGTGCTTAATTTTTTTTTTTTTTTTTTTTTTGCGGTATGCGGGCCTCTCACTGTTGTGGCCTCTCCCGTTGCAGAACACAGGCTCTGGACGCGCAGGCTCAGCAGCCATGGCTCACAGGCCCAGCCGCTCCACGGCATGTGGGATCTTCCCGGACCGGGGCACGAACCCGTGTCCCCTGCATCGGCAGGCAGACTCTCAACTACTACGCCACCAGGGAAGCCCTGTGCTTAATTTTTGAGGAAGGACCAGTGGCTACTGCTAACTGCCAGATCTCAGTTCATAAAATCTTGAAGTATGTAATGTCATCTTGCAAAGGATAAAGACAGTCTATGAAATTTGCTGTAACTAGAGGCTACTAAGTCCAATTCTAGAGCTGCATGTTTACAAGGGCCTGGTTGATTTTGTGAGCACTGACAACTGTATTAGGTATGGAAGTTCAGATAATAAGATCAATCAAATTTCATGCTTCAGGGTATAAACTGATTGCCTACAGGATTCAGGAAGGAATTATCTCTGTGTCCCTTGCACTATGTATAGCACTGTATACCTGGGTAGACACATCAGAAGGGCTGAGTGAAGAAGCAACAAGGTTCACGGTCTCTGAAATGTGAGACTTGGTCATCATTACAGGAGTCAAGATACTGAACCATCTGTTTTTATAAAAGAGTTGTGATTTCTAATATATGAACTAATGTGTTGAAATATGCAGCACTAAATCGCCAAAGCAAGCAAACATACAGCATTGCACACTTTAGAAATTTCCAGATTAATAAATAAAAATTTAAAAGCAACATGAATACTGAGAATCAATAATCCCTTCCACTGTGGTTGTTTTTTAGCTATGAATATTCAGTAAGGTTACCACTGATTAGTTTCAGGTAAACATTAAGATTGTATGTCAACTAACAGTCAACTAACTAAATCAAGTTCAAGGAAATGAAAACAAAAATCGAATTCAGCACATGTTCACACTGGCACTTGAAATGGATATAGCCTTTTTCCCCTAGAATTCTTATTTCTTCTATGAGTATTACAGTAAAGTTGATAAAATAGATTATAAAGACATTAATCACTGCCCTAAATCCTATTAATATGGCTATCATTTGAAGGTGATATGAAATATTTACTAAATATTTAGTAACTTTTTATTAGACTGTCAATATTCAACATTCCTAACTACTGCATCACTTTAACCTATTTTCCCAATGTGAAAACCAGATTTGCATGTGTGTACATATTCCAGACCTGTAGTTGAATGAAAGGAGATTGACCGAATACTTGAGGTATTGGAGCTGCTGTTTCATTCAACCAATTAAGTTGTGCTTTCCATTTGTAAGGTCAGAAATGAAATCTTATTGACATTGTATAGGTGGAAAAACAGATTACAGTAGTTTGATGCTTATAAATTAGCAATGCACTATGACATGTAAAAGAGAAACATGAATAACAATTCTTAATTGACTCAAATTAATAATCACCATAGTAATCTAGGAATACAAAAGAATAATAATGTAAAATATATAAGAAGAACATATTCCTCATGTCTTCCTCCTCCTTTTTTTTTTTTTTTTTTTTCAGTACATGGGCCTCTCACTGTTGTGGCCTCTCCCGCTGCAGAGCACAGGCTCCGGACATGCAGGCTCCAGATGCACAGGCTCAGCGGCCATGGCTCACGGGCCCCGGGGCACGAACCCGCGTCCCCTGCATCGGCAGGCGGACTCTTAAGCGCTGTGCCACCAGGGAAGCCCCTTCCTCCTTCTTGATCAGCCCTTTCCTTAAGCAAATGACCATCATTGGAAACCAAAAGAATCCAGGGGTTTGTGAGAGAGATGATAAATTAAACAGATGTAATTTAAAACTATTTCTAATATTATTTTCCATTAACAGCCCAAGTTTGTCTCAACATTTTTCTCAACTAAAATTATGTGTGTGTGTGTGTGTGTGTGTGTATGAGAGAGAGAGATTTTATGATTTTATGACAAGACAAAGTCCCAAAATAAGGTTAAGAACCAATACTTTCTAATTCGAAGTTGAATGCACTGAATGTTGAGACATAAGATGGTTTCAAATGAATAGCAAGGGAAACATACTACAAATTAAGTGAATCCAACAATAACAATTAATTATAAAACCATCATATATCCACCATTGTTTACTAGAAATGATGAAAAGTAAAAATTTTTAAGAATAATTAAATGCTCAATGAAACCATAATTTATAAGCATGTGTGTATGTGTGTGTGAGAGAGAATATTACTCTAATGTAATCAAACAAAATAGGGAGTTTACTGTTGGGTGTGATGAAAATACTGGTAGACAAGGAATTAGGCAAGTTGAGTTCAAACTATATCTTTGGCGCAGGTCTTTATGAGCTGTGCCATCTTGGAAAAATATTTAAACTTCCTCAAATATATATATATATATGGGAAAAACAAAGCCAATCTCACAGGGTTGCTGTGAGTGTCCAAAGAGATGCGTGAAACATCACTCAGCACAGTTTCTACCACGTGGGAGGTAACAGATATGTCAGTCAAGTTTCTCTTACCAGAAGTTTCCTCTTTTCCACCCCTTCACCTCCTTATTACTTCTAATCTCTCCTCTTTCATCCACCTACATGCCCAAGGTGAGTCAAGCCTGACAATCTGTCCCTCTCCTCACAGGAAACACGTTATCGTAAAAGAAACTAATCCAAGTACAGGTCTTCTTGATACTGGCGGCTTATACTTGTGATGCAGAGTTCTTGCCTGCATTCTTAGCCTGTTCCTATTCATTTCCCAGAATCCCTTGGTGGTACCCATCTCACTGGATTCCCATATGCTACTGCTCTACATCACCAGTTGCCAAATGACAGTCATCCCAGGGCTTGTGCAAGATGGCCTCCAGCATGTAGGAATAAAATACAAGAACTTCAATTCGCATTGATGTTTTAGGATCTCTTTTAAGAGGTTCTATTGTGTGCGTAATTTTAAACATGTAGAGCAAATGTGTAGCAGATGTATACGTAAAATAAATATTGTTATAATAATAAAACAGAACTTGTCACATTCTAAGCATTCAGCTGAGTGCTTTACTGATATTGCCATTTAATCTTTATTACAATTCTGTGGTCATCCCCACTTTATAGATGAGGAAGCCAAGTTACAGTGAGAGGTTAAGTAACTTGCCTAGGTCACATAGCTACCACAGGCAGAGCAGATTCAAACCCAGGCAGCCAGACTCCAGCTTCCAGTTTGCATTCTTTATCGCTGGGCCACATTGTCTTCATGTACAAAGGTCACAGAGGTAAAAACCATACACATACATATGTATTACATGTAAAGAGAGTATATGCATACTCTGAAGGGAGGACTTGATCATTGCCCCAGCTCTCTACTGGCTGAGGAAAAACAATAAGAATATAAGAATTCCAAAAATGTTTAGCCATCAGAGAACTGAGGAGACCAATGACTTGTTTTGGTTAAAGCTCTAGGAGGTGGTCCTACCTCCCTCCTTTTTCCTTCTTTTCCTTTCCCTCCCTCCATCCCATCTTTCCTCCCTCCCTCCCTCCCTTCCTTCCTTCCCTCCCTTCCTCCCTCATAGCACCTTGTTCTGGTCTTATGTATACAATATCTTCTTAACTGTCTCCACAGTCACAAATTAGATTTAAAAAATTATCTTCTTTGTTTTTCACTTTGTTTCCTCTGAGGTCATGTTTTCTATTTAGCTTTGTCTGTTTTTTTTTATCATGTTATCATATCTCTTCAAATATCTGTTGTTCATTGATTATCTGTTATAAAAATAGGGGGTGGATTTTAGAACATAGGATATAGTAGAGGTAGCTGGCTTATTTCTTCAGCAGCTGTATAAATTGCCTACAAAAGGCCTTCCCTGAATGGAAGTTCTTTCTTATAGTGTATTTTAGTCAGGTTTCTTATTTGCAAAGAATAAAATAGCTCTGATTGATCTAGCAAAAGAGTAGTTTGCTAAAAGTATATTGTCTCTTCCTTTTCCTTTACCCCTTTTCTTCCTTTCCCCTTCTTTTTCTTTCCAGACAATTCAGCCCAAAAGCCATTTTTAATGCTGAGCAAGGGGGGCTGGTATAGGGTGTCAAAATAGGGTAAGGTAGGCATTGGCCCAGGAGAGAAGTAACCTGAGCAAGAGTGAGAATCTGTCAGTGTGGAGGAGGAGTGGGGTTCTGACATGAGCAGAGTAAGGAAGATGACACATCCAAGGTAGCAAATTATGAGTGAAATGAGAAGAGTATCCATGAAGGAGTGGTGGATGGTGTGAGAACCAACCCAACGTAGAGTTTAGAGCTTACGTAAAGAGACGAGGGAGTCCATGTGTGGGCAGGTGTCCCAGGCATGTCTCCAAACATGGTTTTGGTGACTAAATATAGAGGGCACTTCTAGAAGGGGATGGCTCAGGGTGAGGTGTTGGAATCCAAGCACAGTGAGGAGGTGTAGGTTCCACACTGTGGCCAGGGACTAAGATGTGGTGACAGTGACAGGAGGTTGGTAAAATATATGGAGATTGATTTCAAAATTCGATATATGGAGAATAATGGGAGCCAGAATTCTCACTGCCTGTTAGCAGAACATGGCAATAGAAATAAACACATCTGGTTCCCAAATATTGGTGTCTAAACACCATTCTCACTAAAGGGAATGAGAGCTCATTAGAGAAAGGTCCGATTCCAAGGTTGGAGCACGGAAAGTACCTGATGAGCCTGAAATACTTTCTTATTCCAGAAAGGAAGGAAGTGCTTAAAAAGTAAGAAAATCATACGCCATTATTGAAAAGCCTCCTACTGGCCAAACCAGAGACAACTTGACAGTCAAAACGAATAATAGTAAAGACTTAAAACTCATCAAATAAAATTAAAATCCATATGTCCATATTAAATTTAATAAATAAATGAAATGAAAGTCTGAAGGTATACACAAGGTCTCAAGACACTATACCATGAAGTACTTATTTATTTCAAAAGGTAAAAGAGTAACTTCATAATGCCTGGCAGACATCACCTTCCTCAAGTGATCAAAGTTAACCTCAGCAGTAGTAGAACACATTGAAATTGTATGCCACCAACCAGGATTCAATTAGAAACACAGCATCATGATATCCTGAGAAACAGACACTACCTGAATCTAATCATAAGGATACATCAGACAAATCAAATTGAGGAACATTTCTACAAAATAACTAGTTTATTGAAAATATGAAAGTCAAGAAGAGACTGAGGAATTGTTCCAGATTGAAGGCAAGGCCTATATTTAAGCAAGTTATTTACTTATAAGTTCCCACAATAGGCAATTCTTCTGAATTAAGAAAAAGAGAACACCAAAAATACCTCAAAATTGATTAGGTTGCTATTAAGAAAAATATATTGGCACAACATACTTGGAGAGTAATGGTTTGCAGTTCATGTCATAATGGGATATAACACATTTAAATGTTGGCTGTCACAGTAAAATGGTCAAAGCTTTTCATCAAAAGCTTTCCTATTTATTTTTCCCTATCATTTATCTTGTCAAAGTTCACTTATGAAAGTAAACCAATGATTTCATCATTGTTGCTTCTTTGAATTTCAAAGTTCAAATTCCATATGGCTAGTAATTAATGATGTGAGATTCTCATATCTCCAGGAAATTTTTTTCTGTAGCATGCTTTTGCCCAATCTTAATCCTTCTTTTCTGAGAGATTTTAGTTATTACCAATAGTCTTTTCTGTTATTTATCAGCAATCATTTTTTGATAACTATTCCCTACCTCTGATTAAAAGAACAATTCTTTCTAGACTATAACATCTCAATTTTTATTAGTTTAAAAATTACATGGGGAATTTATTAAAATTCAGACTCTGATTTAGTAGGTTGTGGGAGGGGCCTGAGACTCCGCATTTCTAAAAAAATCCTGGATGTTGCTGTTCCAAGGACTACACTTTGAATATCAAGGTTGTGGTTGTAAGTAAAGAAGGATGGGGGTTGTATTTGTTATATTTGCTGGGTAACAAATTATCCCCAAATTTAACAGCTTAAAACACCAAACGTTTATAATTCCACAGTTTCTTTGGCTCAGGAATCCAGGAATGGTTTAGCTGGGTGCCTAAAAGCCTCAGTTATCTCTTAATTGCTACAAGCAAAATTTTGGTTGGAGCTGCAGTTATCTCACGACTCAACGGGAAGATCTCACTTCCAATCTCACTTAAGAAACCATCACTGGCTATTGGCTGGAGCCATCAGTTCCTTGCCAAGGGCTCTCCCTAAAGTTCCCTACAACATGCGGATTATTTCCCCTTGAGTGAGGAATCTGTGAGTGAGAAAGAGTGCCCAAGAGAGATGCCCCTGACCTTTTACAACCTAATAACCTCCGCTGCATTCTAGAAGTTATTAAATACATCCCACACTCAAGGGGAGGATATTTCACAAGAGTATAAATAGTGTGAGGAGCATTTCTCCTAAAAATCATTTCCAAGACTTAAAAAAGAGGAAATAGTAAAAAAGAAGAAATTATAAAAGAGTAACATATGAAAGATATGTGTATTTGGTATACTCTGAGGTGATATCCCATGCCAGGGGACAAGAAAAGATATACACGTTCAAGAAATGTTGCTTGTAAAATTGCTTATCCAAACAAAAAACAGTATATCCTTTACTTAAAGCCCACCAAAAAAAATCAATCCTAGTCTATTAAACACCAAGAAGGGAAAGGAAAACTTTTAGAAATTTAAGAAAAGTTATAGAAGAAAATCTTTAAAATTTTTCATTAGTAAGAGTGCAGAGAAAAAAATCTATGAAGGCAAAGTATACTGAATTAAATTTACTACACAGGAGACAGGAGAAGATGGCGGAAGAGTAGGACGCAGAGAACACCTTCCTCCCCACAGATACATCAGAAATACACATACACGTGGAAAAACTTTTGCAGAACACCCACTGAACATTGGCAGAGACCTCAGAACTCCCAAACGGCAAGAAAATCCCCACGTACCTGGGTAGGGCAAAAGAAAAAAGAATAAACAGAGACAAAAGAATAGGAATGGGACCTGCACCAGTGGGAGGGAGCTGTGAAGGAGGAAAGGTTTCCACACACTAGGAAACCCCTTCGCAGGCGGAGACTGCGGGTGGCGGAGGGGGATAGCTTTGGAGCCGCGGAGGAGAGTGCAGCCACAGGGGTGCGGAGGGCAAAGCGGGGAGATTCCCATACAGAGGATCGGTGCCGACCGGCACTCACCAGCCCGAGAGGCTTGTCTGCTCATCCACTGGGACGGGCGGGGTTGGGAGCTGAGGCTCCGGCTCCAGATGGAGTGCAGGGAGAGGACTGGGGTTGGCGGCGTGAACACAGCCTGAAGGGGTTAGTGTGCCACAGCTAGCCGGGAGGGAGTCCGAGAAAAGTCTGGAGCTGCCGAAGAGACAAGAGACTTTTTCTTGCCTCTTTGTTCCGTGGTGCGTGAGGAGAGGGGATTAAGAGCGCTGCTTAAAGGAGCTCCAGAGACGGCCGTGAGCCGCGGCTATCAGCGCGGACCCCGGAGACGGGCATGAGACACTAACGCTGCTGCTGCCGCCACCAAGACGCCTGTGTGCGAGCACAGGTCACTATCCACACCTCCCTTCCGGGGAGCCTGTGCAGCCCGCCACTGCCAGGGTCCCGGGATCCAGGGACAACTTCCCCGGGAGACCGCACGGCGCGCCTCAGGCTGGTGCAACGTCACGTCGGCCTCTGCCGCCGCAGGCTCGCCCCGCATCCATACCCCTCCCTCCCCCCGGCCTGAGTGAGCCAGAGCCCCCTAATCAGCTGCTCCTTTAACCCCGTCCTGTCTGAGCGAAGAACAGATGCCCTCAGGCGCCCTACATGCAGAGGGCAGGCCAAATGCAAAGCTGAACCCCAGGAACTGTGAGAACAAAGAAGAGAAAGAGAAATTTCTCCCAGCAGCCTCAGGAGCAGCGGATTAAATCTGCACCATCAACGTGATGTACCCTGCATCTGTGAAATACCTGAATAGACCACGAATCATCCCAAATTGAGGAGGTGGGTTTTGGGAGCAAGACAGATTATTTTCTCCCCTTTTCCTCTTTTTGTGAGTGTGCATGTGTATGCTTCTGTGTGAGATTTTGTCTGTATAGCTCTGCTTTCACCAATTGTCCTAGGGTTTCTGTCCGTCCGTTTTTTTACTTTTTAAAATTTTTTTCTTAATTATTTTTTAATGACTTGATTTTATCTTTATTTTATTTCATCTTTTCTTTCTCCCTTCCTTCCTTCCTTCCTTTCTTTCTTTCTATTCTTTCTCTCTTTTATTCTGAGCCATGTGGAGGACGGTCTCTTGGTGCTCCAGCCAGATGTCAGGGATGTGCCACTGAGATGCGAGAGCCAACATCACGACACTGGTCCACAAGAGACCTCCTAGCTCCACGTAATAACAAACGGCAAAAATCTCCCAGAGATCTCCGTCACGACACCAACACCCAGCTTCACTCAATGAACAGCAAGCTACAGTGCTGGACATCCTATGCCAAACAACTAGAAAGACAGGAACACAGCCCCATCCATTAGCAGAGAGGCTGGCTAAAATCATAATAAGTTCACAGACACCCCAAAACACACGACCAGATATGGACCTGCTCACCAGAAAGACAAGATGCAGCCTCATCCACCAGAACACAGGCACTAGTCCCCTCCACCAGGAAACCTACACAACTCACTAAACCACCCTTAGCTACTGGGGACAGACACCAAAACAATGGGAACTACGAACCTGCAGCCTGAGAAAAGGAGACCCCAAACATAGTAAGATAAGCAAAATGAGAAGGCAGAAAAACACACAGCAGACGAAGGAGCAAGGTAAAAACCCACCAGGCCTAACAAATGAAGAGGAAACAGGCAGTCTACCTGAAAAAGAATTCAGAATAATGATAGTAAAGATGATCCAAAATCTTGGAAACAGAATAGAGAAAATACAAGAACCATTTAACAAGGACCTAGAAGAACTAAAGAGGAAACAAGCAAAGATCAACAACAATAAATGAAATTAAAAATACTCTAGGGCTTCCCTGGTGGTGCAGTGGTGGAGAGTCTGCCTGCTGATGCATGGGACACAGGTTCGTGCCCCGGTCTGGAAAGATCCCACATGCCGCAGAGCAGCTGGGCTTGTGAGCCATGGCCGCTGAGCCTGCGCATCTGGAGCCTGTGCTCCGCAACGGGAGAGGCCACAACAGTGAGAGGCCCGCGTACCACAAAAAAAAAAAAAAACTCTAGAAGGGATCAATAGCAGAATAACTGAGGCAGAAGAACAGATAAGTGACCATGAAGATAAAATAGTGGAAATAACTACTGCAGAGAAGAATAAAGAAAAAAGAATGAAAAGAACTGAGGACAGTCTCAGAGACGTCTGGGACAACATTAAACGCACCAACATTCGAATTATAGGGGTCCCAGAAGAATAAGAGAAAAAGAAAGGGACTGAGAAAATATTTGAAGAGATTATAGTTGAAAACTTCCCTAACATGGGAAAGGAAATAGTTAATAAATTCCAAGAAGCATAGAGAGTCCCATACAGAATAAATCCAAGGAGAAACAGGGCAAGACACATATTAATCAAACTATGAAAAATTAAATACAAAGAAAACATATTAAAAGCAGAAAGAGAAAAACAAATAACACACAAGGGAATCCCCATAAGGTTAACAGCTGATCTTTCAGCAGAAACCCTGCAAGCCAGAAGGGAGTGGCATGACATATGTAAAGTGATGAAGGAGAAAAACCTACAACCAAGATTACTCTACCCAGCAAGGATCTCATTCACATTTGATGGAGAAATAAAAACCTTTACAGACAAGCAAAAGGTGAGAGAGTTCAGTACCACCAAACCAGCTATACAACAAATGCTAAAGGAACTTCTCTAGGCAAGAAACACAAGAGAAGCAAAAGACCTACAATAACAAACCCAAAACAATTAAAAATGGGAATAGGAACATACATATTGATAATTACCTTAAATGTTAATGGATTAAATGCTCCCACCAAAAGACACGGACTGACTGAATGGATACAAAAGCAAGACCCATATATATGCTGTCTACAAGAGACCCACTTCAGACCTAGGGACACATACAGACTGAAAGTGAGGGGATGGAAAATGATATTCCATGCAAATGGAAATCAGAAGAAATCTGGGGTAGCAATTCTCATATCAGACAAAATAGACTTTAAAATAAAGACTATTACAAGAGACAAAGAAGGACACTACATAATGATCAAGGGATCGATCCAAGAAGAAGATATAACGATGTAAATATTTATGCACCCAACACAGGAGCACCTCAATACATAAGGCAAATACTAACAGCTATAAAAGGGGAAATCAACAGTAACACAATCATAGTAGGGGACTTTAACACCCCACTTTCACCAATGGACAGATCATCCAAAATGACAATAAATAATGAAACACAAATTTTAAATGATACATTAAACAAGATGGACTTAATTGATATTTATAGGACATTCCATCCCAAAACAACAGAATACACATTTTTCTCAAGTGCACATGGAACACTCTCCAGGATAGATCATACCTTGGGACACAAATCTAGCCTTGGTAAATTTAAGAAAATGGAAATTGTATCGAGTATCTTTTCTGACCACAACGCAATGAGACTCGATATCAATTACAGGAAAAGATCTGTAAAAAAAACAAACACATGGAGGCTAAACAATACACTACTTAATAACGAAGTGATCACTGAAGAAATCAAAGAGAGAATCAAAAAATACCTAGAAACAAATGACAATGGAGACACGACGACCCAAAACCTACAGGATGCAGCAAAAGCAGTTCTAAGAGGGAAGTTTATAGCTATACAATCTTACCTTAAGAAATAGGAAACGTCTCAAATAAACAACCTAACCTTGCACCTAAAGCAATTAGAGAAAGAAGAACAAAAACCCCCCTAAGTTAGCAGAAGGAAAGAAATCATAAAGACCAGATCAGAAATAAATGAAAAAGAAATGAAGGAAACAACAGCAAAGATCAATAAAACTAAAAGCTGGTTCTTTGAGAAGATAAACAAAATTGGTAAACCATTAACCAGACTCACCAAGAAAAAAAGGCAGAAGACTCAAATCAATAGAATTAGAAATGAAAAAGGAGAAGTAACAACTGACACTGCAGAAATACAAAGGATCATGAGAGATTATTACAAGCAACTCTATGCCAATAAAATGGACAACCTGGAAGAAATGGACAAATTCTTAGAAATGCACAACCTTCTGAGACTGAACCAGGAAGAGAAAATTTGAACAGACCAATCACAAGCACTGAAATTGAAACTGTGATTAAATATCTTCTAGCAAACAAAAGCCCAGGACCAGATGGCTTCACAGGCAAATTCTATCAAACATTTAGAGAAGAGCTAACACCTATCCTTCTCAAACTCTTCCAAAATATAGAAGAGGGAGGAACACTCCCAAACTCATTCTACAAGGCCACCATCACCCTGATACCAAAACCAGACAACGATGTCACAAAGAAAGAAAACTACAGGCCAATATCACTGATGAACATAGATGCAAAAATTCTCGACAAAATACTAGCAAACAGAATCCAACAGCACATTAAAAGGATCATACACCATGATCAAGTGGGGTTTATTCCAGGAATGCAAGGATTCTTCAATATAGGCAAATCAATCAACGTGATACACCATATTAATAAATTGAAGGAGAAAAGCCATATGATCATCTCAATAGATGCAGACAAAGCTTTCGACAAAGCTTTTTATCATTTATGATAAAAGCCCTCCAGAAAGTAGGCATAGAGGAAACTTTGCTCAACATAATAAAGGCCATATATAACAATCCCACAGGCAACATCATCCTCAATGGTGAAAAAGTGAAACATTTCCACTAAGATCAGGAAGAAGACAAGGTTGCCCACTCTCAGCACTATTATTCAACATAGTTTTGGAAGTTCTAGCCACAGCAATCAGAGAAGAAAAAGAAATAAAAGGAATCCAAATTGGAAAAGAAGAAGTAAAGCTGTCACTGTTTGCAAATGACATGATACTATACATAGAGAATCCTAAAGATGCTACCAGAAAACTGGTAGAGCTAATCAATGAATTTCGTAAAGTAGCAGGCTACAAAATTAATGCAGAGAAATCTCTTACATTCCTATACACTAATGATGAAAAATGTGAAAGTGAAATTAAGAAATCACTCCCATTTACCACTGCAACAAAAAGAATAAAATATCTAGGAATAAACCTACCTAAGGAGACAAAAGACCTGTATGCAGAAAATTATAAGACACTGATGAAAGAAATTAAAGATGATACAAATAGATGGAGAGATATACCATGTTCTTGGATTGGAAGAATCAACATTGTGAAAATGACTCTAATACCCAAAGCAATCTACAGAGTCAATGCAATCCCTATCAAACTATCACTGGCATTTTTCACAGAACTAGAACAAAAAATTTCACAATTTGTATGGAGAGACAAAAGACCCCGAATAGCCAAAGCAATCTTGAGAACGAATAATGGAGCTGGAGGGATCAGGCTCCCTGACTGCAGACTATACTAAAAAGCTACAGTAATCAAGACAGTACGCTACTGGCACAAAACCAGAAATATAGATCAATGGAAAGGATAGAAAGCCCTGAGATAAACCCACGCACATATGGTCACCTGATCTTTGATAAAGGAAGCAAGAATATACAGTGGAGAAAAGAGAGCCTCTTCAATAAGTGGTGCCGGGAAAACTGGACAGGTACATATAAAAGTATGAAATTAGAACACTCCATAATACCATACACAAAAATAAACTGAAAATGGATTAAAGACCTAAATGTAAGGCCAGACACTATCAAACTCTTAGAGGAAAACATAGGCAGAACACTCTACGACATAAAGCACAGCAAGATCCTTTTTGACCCCCCTCCTAGAGAAATGGAAACAAAAACAAAAATAAATGGGACCTAATGAAACTTAAAAGCTTTTGCCAAGGAAACCATAAACAAGACCAAAAGACAATCCTCAGAATGGGAGAAAATATTTGCAAATGAAGCAACTGACAAAGGATTAATCTCCAAAATTTACAAGCAGCTCATGTAGCTCAATAACAAAAAAAACGAACAACCCAATCCAAAAATGGGCAGAAGAGCTACATAGACATTTCTCCAAAGAAGATATACAGATTGCCAAGAAACACATGAAAGCATGCTCAACATCACTAATCATTAGAGAAATGCAAATCAAAACTACAATGAGATATCATCTCACACCAGTCAGAATGGCCATCATCAAAAAATCTAGAAACAATAAATGCTGCAGGGGGTATGGTGAAAAGGGAACCCTCTTGCACTGTTGATGGGAATGTAAATTGATACAGCCAGTATGGAGAACAGTATGGAGGTTCCTTAAAAAACTAAAAATAGAACTACCATATGATCCAGCAATCCCACTACTGGGCATATACCCTGAGAAAACCATAATTCAAAAAGAGTCATGTACCAAAATGTTCATTGCAGCTCTATTCACAATAGCCAGGATGTGGAAGCAACCTAAGTGTCCATCAACAGATGAATGGATAGAGAAGATGTAGCACATATATACAATGGAATATTACTCAGCCATAAATAGAAACGAAATTGAGTTATTTGTAGTGAGGTGGATGGACCTAGAGTCTGTCATACAGAGTGAAGTAAGTCAGAAAGAGAAAAACAAATACCGTATGCTAACACATATATATGGAATCTAAGAAAAAAAAAAAACAGGTCATGAAGAACCTAGGGGTAAGATGGGAATAAAGACACAGACCTACTAGAGCATAGACTTGAGGATATGGGGAGGGGGAAGGGTAAGCTGTGACAAAGTGAGAGAGTGGCATGGACCTATATACACTACCGAACGTAAAACAGTTAGCTAGTGGGAAGTAGCCACATAGCACAGGGAGATCAGCTAGGTGGTTTGTGACCGCCTGGAGGGGTGGGATAGGGAGGGTGGGAGGGAGGGAGACGCAAGAGGGAAGGGATACAGGCACATATGTATACATATAACTGATTCACTTTGTTATAAAGCAGAAACTAACACACCATTGTAAAGCAATGTTACCATAAAATGTTACAATTTTACAATGTTACAATAAAAACGTTAAAAAAATTTAGTACAATTATGTGATAAAGTTTGTTTATCAAATATCATAAATAAAATAAAATGACATGCCACAGAGGATGAAAACAGTAACAGTGCAGATCCTGACAAATTATTAATACTAAAGATATACTAAGAATCTCTATATATCATTAAGTAATAATTAAATTCAATAGAAAGGTGGGCAAAACATGAGACCAGCTCATTCATAAAACTCCATTTATTGGTGCAGATATAAAAAGATAGACAATCTCACTGGAAGTCAAGAAAATGCAAATGATAAACAATGATATCCTTTGTCAGACCCATATGATTGGCCAATTTTGAAAACTTTAGTTCAGAAAATTTTCTGCCTGAGATTTAGTTTATGCAATGGATTTTTCATTTGGAATTATTGAAACATACATATGCTGGAATTGGGAAACTATGTGGATTAAATTTATTTATTTGAACTGACATACTTTTTCCTTTTATGTGAAATGGTGATCATTGGCATCTTAATAGAAAACATTAAAAACTGTGTAAGATCAATATCTTCTCTTGAAAAAGAGCTAGTTGCATTTTATTTAATATAGACAAAGGGTATTTTGTAAATATACTGATTCTTTTCTACTCAATGAGTTATATTAGTGAAACATATATGAAACTAATGATTAAATTTATCTTATTTAATAATTGTATTTATATACCTAATTATAGATTTTGCATATTATATATTAAGGCATATATATTTATTAAGGCTTAAATATTAGGTTATATTTTTTTATAAATTACTGAATAATATTTTTATTATTCTTAGGAAACCCAAATAAGTTACTTAATAACTACTAGGTCATTAACCATTGACCTTCATACTTAACTGATAATTCCTAATAAATTTTAAGTTACATCGCAGTATATCTTAGTTAAATTCTATGGAAAGTATCTTTTAAATAAAGGTCTTAAGAATGTCTGCTGAAATAAAAATTTATTTTGTAACAAATACCATAATCATTTAGACATTATTATATCCCTTATTTATCAACTATTTGTTGCACTAACAGCCTGAAGAGTAAGAAGATATTGCTATTCATAAGATCTAAGATCATAATAATACAAGAAAAAAAATATTTTTGCAGTCAACCATTTGTCTCTTCATTCTTCCTCCAAGTACTCAAATTTATCTCTTTTAAAAGTTATGGTCTTATTACTCAAGTAGTACATGAATGTGTTCTATTTATACAAAATTGAAACTTCACACGTAAGGATTAAAATATCCTTAACCACCATATCTAATCTTTCCCCAATTTCTTTTTTTTTTTTTATTTTTTTGCAGTACGCGGGCCTCTCACTGTTGTGGCCTCTCCCGTTGTGGAGCACAGGCTCCGGACGCGTAGGCTCAGCAGCCATGGCTTACGGGCCCAGCTGCTCCACGGCATGTGGGACCCTCCTGGACTGGGGCACGAACCTGTGTCCCCTGCATCGGCAGGCGGACTCTACCACTGCGCCACCAGGGAAGCCCCTCCAATTTCCTGAAAGAAGTTTATCTACCATTTTGTAGAACATGTCATAAAGCGGATCTCTTGAGTAAAGTTTAGGTTTATTTCTCCTTTCCATAATTCTGAGATGTGTTAGTCTGTAGTCTTCTAGACTATTTGCAAATAGGGTCTCATCTATGGACACATTATAGGGTTACAATCTCTTGGAGATATGCATGGCCATATACCTACATTAAGTGAAAGAAATGTGAATGAAAGTAACTTGTGTTACTGTCAAACAGAAACTTTAAAAAACAGGGCAGATTTCTTATTCTGTATGATGGAGTAAGCTTCTAAAACTCTGTATGAAATATTAAAAGAAAAAACAATTAACTAAAATCTCTAGAGAATGGGAAAAAGCAGAGAAATTTTAAAGGAGTGAAAACTTAACAGAAAGGATTACAATCAGGTAGGTCCCCATTTTTCTTGCTTTATATTGAGGGCATAACACAGTCATGGCAAAATACAAGGAAGCTAAAATTATGAGAGAAAACCCACAATCTTTCTAGCCTGAGAATCCAGAGGACAGAGCCTAGACCAACCATTAACAATTAAAAGTAAAAGACAAATCCAGGGAAGGAGAGAAACAAATAAGGGAAGCTCTAGGTTCTGAGAATAAATTCCAACCAAATCTTTGTTTAATCTTTGAACCATGAATGATCAGCATAAACTCAAATCTATGAGTCTGTATTGAAATCTAAAATATGAGATTATACTGAAATCTAAAATAAGAGATTATAATTCAAGCTGCCCCAAACTGTCAAAAACAAGACAGAATTTTTGATTAAGTACATGAAAATTATCTTCTGATAAAAAACATCAACATTTTTGAAGTAATACAACAACATTCTAGTTTTGACAACAGAGCAATTTTACTATTAAGGAAACAATAAAAAATTACTTGAAATACAAGAAGAAAAATAAAAGACCCATTCTTAAGGAGAAAAACCAAAACGAAACAGAGAGAAATATGGATATGATCCAAAGGCTGAAATCATCATACAAAGTCTTCAAAGCAGCTATTATTGATATGATGACTGTAACCAATAGGGTAAAGGAATATGCACTTCCAATAAATAGAAAAATAGAGATTCTCAGTGAAAAATGAAATATATAATAGACCAAATTTCATAACTGAAAAATACAAGATCTAAAATTAAAAGAAAAAATTAATGGATGAGTTGAAAAGCAGAATAGAGATGACAGAAGGAAAAAAAAAATACTTCAAACATGAAGATGGATCATAAAATATCCAAGTGAAAGAAAACAGAGAATAAACAGAGCTGCAGAGACTGTGAGACAGTATTTACAAAGTCTAACATGCATGTAATTTGAGTCACAGAAAGAAAAAATGGGAATGAAACAATATCTTTGAATAAATAATGGTGGAAAACTCCTCAAAATTTAGTGAAAAACATAAATTTATCTATTGAAGAAGTTCACTAAACATCAAATCATGTACATACAAAGAAAACCAAAGCTAGGCTCTTCATAGTAAAACTACTGACAAAGAGAAAATCTTGAAAGCAGTCAGAGAAAATCAACACACTGTATACAGGGAATCAATTATGTGAATTACTGTGTACTTTTCATTAGAAACTATGGAAGCCAAAAAACAGTGGAATGATATCTTTAAAGTGATGACAAAACAGAAAACAAACAAACAAAAACACCCCTGAAACCCTAGAGTTCTATACCCATCAAAAATCTCCTTTATGAATCAAAGGCAAGTAAATATATTTTCAAGTAAAATAAAATTAAGAAGACTTTTCACTAACAAAACTGTACCAGAAAAAGAAAAAAATACTTCAGGATGTTCTTTAGGCTAAAGAGAAAAGATAAAGCCAAACTTGGATTATCAAGAAGAAATGGAAAGTAACAGAAATAATAAATATCTGGATAAATAAAAAAACATATTTTACGTTTAATTTCTTTTAAATACATTAGAATGTTTACAAACAAAATTATAATATTTACATAAGGAAAAAGAGCATATATCCATACAAAGACTTGCACATGAAAGTTCATAACAGCTTTATACAAAATCGATAAATACAGAAAATACTCAAAGTTGAAAAGAAAAACAAAATGTGGTACATCAAGACAAAGGAATACTATTAAGCATAAAAAGGAATTAACTACTGATACATGCAACTACATGGGTGAACCTCAAAATCATTCTACTAAATGAAAGAGCCAGACACAAAAATTGCATTCTGCATCGTTGCATTTATAGAAAATTCTAGAAAATTCAAATTAATCTATACTAACAAAAACAGATCAGTTTTCTGCAGGACATAGGGAGTGGAGGGAGAGATAGACTACACAGGGTCAAGAGGGTTTGATGGAAAAGCTAATATAGTTCACAACAGACTCCTCCAGATAGGAAAGATGCTCCTTTAGCCTGACTCCCAGAATGAGTAGACCAAAATGATATGGAGATAGCAAGTGAGGAACTTTTGTTGCTTTAAGCTCCTGAGATTTTTAGAGTTGTCTGTTATCACAGACTTTAACTGCTCCAAATTACTACAAATTTGTTTATTTACTGTCTCTCACAAGTGAATCCAGGGAATTCGTCTATGGAGTAGATCTGATTGATCTCATGTTAATCCCATCCTGCATCCATTTGGGGTGCTTATTAGATGCAAAGGTGTCCAGTGTGACCTGAAAGGAAGTTTTCTAGAGACTTCATAGAAACCATGCCTGATCTCAAAGGCAAATACAGTTTTCTTCCTGCGGGTTGTGCTATGCATGGATATGAAGCCAGATTAACTAAATCCATCTTGCTGTCTGCTTAAAGATTAAAGAACATCTAAGAAGTAAAACTGAGTTATATCCCTAATTAAGACAATTAGGAAGGCCTAACACCGGACTACCAATTTTTTGAGGCAATAAATGTCTTTATTTTAAAAGTCAGTTTAAAAAAATTGGCTTTTATATTACTTGTAGCAAAAGGCATCCCAACCGATACATACATACATTGCTAACTAACACTATTAGAGTCTCAATAAAATGCCTTACATAGTCAGATTTTTCTTATAGACTGCTCCTGTCTTTAGCATAATTTTCATTTCTTCATATGTCCTAATTCCTTCCTCCCTCAAAATGTCTAACTCTGGTTGAAATAGTATTTACCTCCCATGCTTTCTAAAATGATAGGTAGCTATCCAGTCATTTTTATCACCAGTACTTTTCAGACAACCCTCATAAGACTTGTTTGTTCTAGCCTGAACATTTATTCCATTTATTCATTGAAATTCTGCAGCACAAGATGAAGCCAGTTTTCCCTCCAAGGTTCACCCAGGCCAGCTTTAACTTTCTTTGTTCCTTCATTCATTACTACCACTTGACTCCATTCAATTCAGAGTATCTTGCCATTATTCCATGTGTTGCCAACTTTTCCAGTTCACTGACACTCTATAATTCAGTTTTAACAAATTTTGTTGCGCTGCTGTCACACATATTTAGACCTATCGCATTTCCTACTGACTCTGAGCTCTTCACTAACAAAGCAAGAGGAAGTGTAGGCATTTTCTGCTTCATATTTATATTGCTTGCTTAAATTTGTAGCTAAGCTGGTTATTACTTCGATTCTATTTTCCGTATCACACTGAGACTCTTCTGTTACCATTGCCTACACAGTTGTGATTCTAGGACAACTTAAATGAAAGCAAAGATCAATCTGGATGGGAGTAACCTTGGAGATTTTATCGTCCTCTTGCGGTCTATCAGCCATCTGCAAAACAGACAATACTACACCTCAGCCTGTCTCAAAAGTCAGCATTTTTTATGAAGACATATGGGTTCCAAGAAACCCTTTTCTCCTCAACTCAGCCTTTCAGAGTATTATCCAATTTCAGCCCTTTCCCAAAACAACACATTAATCTATATGATAGGACAGGAAGGTGAAGAAAATGTTACCAGGAGAGGAGGTATTCATCTTCTTCTTGTTTACTCTTGGCATCCTATGACGTTTTAACCATTAATAAATGGCCTTAACTGGACATTTAGGAATGTGAAAGCCTCTCCCATGTCCAAATAAATTTTAATTTCAATTCAAAGCAATTAATACAAATTGATAAAGCAGAACCTTATACATATGTATTATCCCGAGCCCCAGAACCAAAATAGTAAAAGGCATCTGGGCCAGTTATCAAGAGAAAGTTCACAATCACAGCCAGCCCAAGGTTATAGAACTTAATAACAACAGGTTATATAATAGCCCTATCAAAACCAATAGCAGTAGATAAAGTGACATTCAAAAGGCAGCAGGGACCTACCAAAAATCAACTCCATTTCTTCTGAATTTAGCTTCAGGACATTTTAGAAATCCAGGCCTAAGTGTCAGCTAGGCACCTCATCAAACCAAAAATTGCTTCTCTTCCCCCTCCTCCAGGTCCATTAAGATGAAAAAGTAAACCTGCATGTCATCAAGCCAAAAATGTTAGTCGAAATTATGGCTCAGCATGACTGTCTCTAATGGAGGTACAAGCACACAGGACAGCATGGGTCTGGAATTTTACCCTGTGTGACTCCGAAGAGTAGTTCAGCCATTCTAGAGACCTCCACCTATAAAATAAAGTCAGGTATGTGAAGCATGAAATAAAATTGACACCATTTTAACAGTGCACTGGAGTGAAACATATCCAGTGAGGTGTTATTAGAACAGATGAATGCAGAAGAAAAGTCAGATATTTTCCTAAAATGTACTCTTTCTATCTTTATATTCAGTCTGATAAAAACTAGGGATACAGTTGAAGAAAATTCAAATAGTTAACATTTTGGTGTTGAGACCCTGGTAATTCTAACACTAGCGTATAAAATGAGATCTTTATGCAGTCATAACATCATTAAAAGTCAAGAATTTCGTCACCATTGAAGAGGCAGAACTTGCACAGCTAATCCGCCATTGAAGAAATCTCAAACTCGGTCACCTCAGTATGTTTGAAGAGAACAATGGATGCATACACCCACTTAAGGAATATGGAAAAATTACTTTTTGTGAAATTCCCAACATGCATAAACTGTGTGTGTGTGTGTGTGTGTGTATGTATATATTATAGAGAGAAATAGAAGCTTTAGTGGTATTAAGGCAATTTCTCTGCAACCAATTGCACATATAACTTTATTTTCCCTTTCTCATAGTCTTTCCAACAGACATGGCTTGTTTACCCATTTCTCATTTTCCCTTCTTAACAGAAATCTACTCTCTTACACTTGACCATGTTTTTCAGGGAAGAAAGGTGCCAGCCTGAGCCAGGAATGAATTATGGTTGATGTAATTCAACTACGGCTGTCCCATTTACCTTCACAGGAATTGATTAAACTTTAATCTCATCACAGTGAAGCAAAGATTTCAGGTCATTTTAAATATAGTTTTAATGAACTTTCAGGATTTTACCTTAGATTATAACTATGCACACCCTAATATGAATGCCCAGTGTTTTACACATAGTATCAGTCTTTGATTTTAGAAAATCAAGATCAGCTGTATTTTATCTGAATGATCATTTAAATGCACTAATACCTGGCAATTTTCCTAAAGAAAAAATATTGATATAATGGGGGGAGGAGCTTCAAGATGGCAGAAGACTAAGACACGGAGATCATCTTCCTCCCCACAAATACATCAGAAATACATCTTCAGGTGGAACAACTCATACAGAACACCCACTGAACGCTGGCAGAAGACCGCAGACCTCCCAAAAGGCAAGAAACTCTCCATGTACCTGGGTAGGGCAAAAGAAAAGAGAATAAACAGAGACAAAAGAATAGGAGTGGGAGGGAGCTATGAAGGAGGAAAGGTTTCCACACGCTAGGAAGCCCCTTCGCAGGCGGAGACTGCAGGTGGCTGAGGGGGGAGCTTCGGAGCCTCAGAGGAGAGCACAGCAACAGGGGTGCGGAGGGCAAAGCTGAGAGATTCCCGCACAGAGGATCAGGGCCGACTAGCACTCACCAGCCCGAGAGTCTTGTCTGCTCACCTGCCGGGGCGGGTGGGGGCTGGGAGCTGAGGCTCAGGCTTCAGTTGGAGCACAGGGAGAGGACTGGGGATGGCGGCGTGAACACAACCTGAAGGGGCTAGTGTGCCACAGCTAGCCGGGAGGGAGTCCGGGAGAAAGTCTGGAGCTGCGGAAAAGACAAGACTTTTTCTTGCCTCTTTATGTCGTGCGCGAGGAGAGGGGACTAAGAGCGCTGCTTAAAGGAGCTCCAGACACGGGCGCGAGCCGCGGCTAACAGCGCGGACCCCAGAGATGGGCATGAGACGCTAAGGCCGCTGCTGCCGCCACCAAGGAGCCTGTGTGCGAGCACAGGTCACTATCCACACCTCACTTCCAGGAAGCCTGTGCAGCCCGCCACTACCAGGGTCCCGGGATCCAGGGACAACATCCTGGGAGAACGCATGGGGCGCCTCAGGCTGGTGCAACGTCATGCCGACCTCTGCCACCGCCGCAGGCTCGCCCCGCATCCATACCCCCCCTCCCCCCGGCTTGAGTGAGCCGGAGCCCCTGAATCAGCTGCTCCTTTAACCCCATCCTGTCTGAGCGAAGAACAGACACCCTCCAGCAACCTACACGCAGAGGCGGGGCCAAACCCAAAGCTGAACCCCAGGAGCTGTGCGAACAAAGAAGAGAAAGGGAAATCTCTCCCAGCAGCCTGAGGAGCTGCGGATTAAATCTCCACAATCAACGTGATGTACCCTGCATCTGTGGAATACCTGAATAGACAACGAATCATCCCAAATTGAGGAGGTGGATTTTAGGAGCAACGATATATATATTTTTTCCCCCTTTCTCTCTTTTTGTGAGTGTGTATGTTTCTGTGTGTGATTTTGTCTGTATAGCTTTGCTCTTACCATTTGTCTTAGGGTTCTGTCGGTCTGGGTTTTTTTGTTTTGTTATTACTTAAATTTTTTTCTTAAAAATTATTTTTTATTTTAATAACTTTATTTATTTTACTTCATTTTATTCTATTTTATCTTCTTTCTTTCTTTCTTTTTTTTTCCTCGCTTTTATTCTGAGCGGTAGGGAGGACAGGCTCTTGGTGCTCCAGCCAGGAGTCAGGGCTGTGCCACTGAGGTGGGAGAGCCAAGTTCACGAAACTGGTCCACAAGAGACCTCCCAGCTCCGCGTAATATCAAACGATGAAAATCCCCCAGAGATCTCCATCTCAATGCCAAGACCCAGCTCCACTCAACAGCCAGCAAGCTACAGTGCAGGACACCCTATGCCAAACAACTAGCAAGACAGGAACAGGAACCCATCCATTAGCACAGAGGCTGCCTAAAATCATAATAAGGCCACAGACACCCCAAAACACACCACCAGATGTGGACCTGCCCACCAGAAAGACAAGATCCAAACTCATCCATCAGAACAAAGGCACTAGTCCCCTCCACCAGGAAACCTACACAACCCACTGAACAAGCCTTAGCCACTGGGGACAGACACCAAAAACAATGGGAACTACGAACCTGCAGCCTGTGAAAAGGAGACCCCAAACACAGTAAGATAAGCAAAATGAAAAGACAGAAAAACACAGAGCAGATGAAGGAGCAAGATAAAAACCCACCAAACCTAACAAGTGAAGAGGAAACAGGCAGTCTACCTGAAAAAGAATTCAGAATAATCATAGTAAGGATGATCCAAAATCTTGGAAATAGAATAGACAAAATGCAAGAAACATTTAACAAGGACCTAGAAGAACTAAAGAGGAAACAAGCAACGATGAACAACACAATAAATGAAATTAAAAATACACTAGAAGGGATCAACAGCACAAAAACTGAGGCAGAAGAACGGATAAGTGACCTGGAAGATAAAATAGTGAAAATAACTACCGCAGAGCAGAATAAAGAAAAAAGAATGAAAAGAACTGAGGACAGTCTCAGAGACCTCTGGGACAACATTATACGCACCAACATTCGAATTATAGGGGTCCCAGAAGAAGAAGAGAAAAAGAAAGGGACTGAGAAAATTTTTGAAGAGATTATAGTTGAAAACATCCCTAATATGGGAAAGGAAAGAGTCAATCAAATCCAGGAAGCACAGAGAGTCCCATACAGGATAAATCCAAGGAGAAACACGCCAAGACAGATATTAATCAAATTATCAAAAATTAAATACAAAGAAAACATTAAAAGCAGCAAGAGAAAAACAACAAGTAACACATATGGGAATCCCCATAAGGTTAACAGCTGATCTTTCAGCAGAAACTCTGCAAGCCAGAAGGGAGTGGCAGGACATATTTAAAGTGATGAAAGACATAAACCTACAACCAAGATTACTCTACCCAGCAAGGATCTCATTCAGATTTGATGGAGAAATTAAAAGCTTTACAGACAAGCAAAAGCTGAGAGAGTTCAGCACCACAAAACCAGCTTTACAACAAATGCTAAAGGAACTTCTCTAGGCAGGAAACACAAGAGAAGGAAAAGACCTATAATAATAAACCCAAAACAATTAAGAAAATGGTAATAGGAACATACATATATAATTACCTTAAATGTAAATGGATTAAATGCTCCAACCAAAAGACATAGACTGGCTAAATGGATACAAAAACAAAACCCATATATATGCTGTCTACAAGAGACCCACTTCAGACCTAGGGACACATACAAACTGAAAGTGAGGGGATGGAAAAACATATTCCATGCAAATGGAAATCCAAAGAAAGCTGGAGTAGCAATTCTCATATCAGACAAAAGAGACTTTCAAACAAAGACTATTATAAGAGACAAAGAAGGACACTACATAATGACCAAGGGATCGATCCAAGAAGAAGATATAATGATTGTAAATATTTATGCACCCAACATAGGCGCACCTCAATATATAAGGCAAATATTAACAGCCATAAAAGGGGAAATCGACAGTAACACAATCATAGTAGGGACTTTAACACCCCACTTTCACCAATGGACAGATCATCCAAAATGAAAATAAATAATGAAACACAAATTTTAAATGATACATTAAACAAGATGGACTTAATTGATACTTATAGGACATTCCATCCAAAACCAACAGAATACACATTCTTCTCAAGTGCTCATGGAACATTCTCCGGGATTGCTCATATCTTGGGTCACAAATCAAGCCTTGGTAAATTTAAGAAAATTGAAATTGTATCAAGTATCTTTTCCGACCCCAACGCTATGAGCCTAGATATCAATTACAGGAAAAAATCTGTAAGAAATAGAAACACAAGAGGCTAAATACACACAGGAGGCTAAAAAACACACTACTTAATAACCAAGAGATCACTGAAGAACTCAAAGAAGAAATCAGAAAATTCCTAGAAACAAATAACAATGAAAACACAACGACCCAAAACCTATGGGATGCAGCAAAAGTAGTTCTAAGAGGGAAGTTTGTAGCTATACAAGCCTACCTTAAGAAACAAGAAACAACTCAAATAAACAACCTAACCTTGCACCTAAAGCAATTAGAGAAAGAAGAACAAAAAAACCCCTAAGTTAGCAGAAGGAAAGAAATCATAAAGACCAGATAAGAAATAAATGAAAAAGAAATGAAGGAAACAACAGCAAAGATCAATAAAACTAAAAGCTGGTTCTTTGAGAAGATAAACAAAATTGATAAACCATTAGCCAGACTCATCAAGAAAAAAGGGGAGAAGACTCAAATCAACAGAATTAGAAATGAAAAAGAAGTAACAAGTGACACTGCAGAAATACGAAGGATTAAGAGAGATGACTACAAGCAACTATATGCCAATAAAATGGACAACCTGGAAGAAATGGACAAATTCTTAGAAATGCACAACCTTCTGAGACTGAACCAGGAAGAGAGAGAAAATATGAACAGACATATCACAAGCACTGAACTTGAAACTGTGATTAAAAATCTTCCAACAAACAAAAGCCCAGGACCAGATGGCTTCACAGGCGAATTCTATCAAACATTTAGAGAAGAGCTAACACCTATCCTTCTCAAACTCTTCCAAAATACAGCAGAGGGAGGAACACTCCCAAACTCATTCTACAAGGCCACCATCACTCTGATACCAAAACCAGACAACGATGTCACAAAGAAAGAAAACTACAGGCCAATATCACTGATGAACATAGATGCAAAAATCCTCAACAAAATACTAGCAAACAGAATCCAACAGCACATTAAAAGGATCATACACCATGATCAAGTGGGGTTTATCCTAGGAATGCAAGGATTCTTCAATATACGCAAATCAATCAATGTGATACACCACATTAATAAATTGAAGGAGAAAAACCATATGATCATTTCAATAGATGCAGAGAAAGCTTTCGACAAAATTCAACAGCTATTTATGATAAAAACCCTCCAGGAAGTAGGCATAGAGGGAACTTTCCTCAACATAATAAAGGCCATATATAACAATCCCACAGGCAACATCATCCTCAATGGTGAAAAAGTGAAACATTTCCACTAAGATCAGGAAGAAGACAAGGTTGCCCACTCTCAGCACTATTATTCAACATAGTTTTGGAAGTTCTAGCCACAGCAATCAGAGAAGAAAAAGAAATAAAAGGAATCCAAATTGGAAAAGAAGAAGTAAAGCTGTCACTGTTTGCAAATGACATGATACTATACATAGAGAATCCTAAAGATGCTACCAGAAAACTGGTAGAGCTAATCAATGAATTTGGTAAAGTAGCAGGCTACAAAATTAATGCAGAGAAATCTCTTACATTCCTATACACTAATGATGAAAAATCTGAACGTGAAATTAAGAAATCACTCCCATTTACCATTGCAACAAAAAGAATAAAATATATAGGAATAAACCTACCTAAGGAGACAAAAGACCTGTATGCAGAAAATTATAAGACACTGATGAAAGAAATTTAAGATGACACAAATAGAGAGATATACCATGTTCTTGGATTGGAAGAATCAACATTGTGAAAATGACTCTACTACCCAAAGCAATCTATAGATTCAATGCAATCCCTATCAAACTATCACTGGCATTTTTCACAGAACTAGAACAAAAAATTGCACAATGTGTATGGAAAGACAAAAGACCCCAAATAGCCAAAGCAATCCTGAGAACAAATAATGGAGGTGGAGGACTCAGGCTCACTGACTTCAGACTATACTACAAAGCTACAGTAATCAAGGCAGTATGGTACTGGCACAAAAAACAGAAATATAGATCAGTGGAACAGGATAGATAGCCCAGAGATAAACCCATGCACATACGGTCACCTTATCTTTGATAAAGGAGGCAAGAATATACAAAGTGGACAAAAGACAGCCTTTTCAATAAGTGGTGCTGGGAAAACTGAACAGGTACATGTAAAATAATTAGAACACTCCCTAACACCATACACAAAAATAAACTCAAAATGGATTAAAGACCTAAATGTAAGGCCAGACACTATCAAACTCTTAGAGGAAAACATAGGCAGAGCACTCTATGACATAAATCACAGCAAGATCCTTTCTGACCCACCTCCTAGAGTAATGGAAATAAAAACAAAAATAAACAAATGGGACCTAATGAAACTTAAAAGCTTTTGCAAAGTAAAGGAACTGATAAACAAGACGAAAAGACAACTCTCAGAATGGGAGAAAATATTTGCAAATGAAGCAACTGACAAAGGATTAATCTCCAAAACATACAAGCAACTCATGCAGCTCAATATCAAAAAGCAAACAACCCAATACAAAAATGGGCAGAAGACCTAAACAGATATTTCTCCAAAGAAGATATACAGATTGCCAACAAACTAATGAACGAATGCTCAACATCATTAATCATTAGAGAAATGCAAATCAAAACTACAGTGAGATATCATCTCACACCAGTCAGAATGGCCATCATCAAAAAATCTAGAAACAATAAATGCTGGAGAGGGTGTGGAGAAAAGGGAACCCTCTTGCACTGTTGGTGGGAAGGTAAATTGATACAGCCAGTATGGAGAACAGTATGGAGGTTCCTTAAAAATCTACAAATAGAACTACCCTATGACCCAGCAATCCCACTACTGGGCATATACCCTGAGAAAACCAGAATTCAAAAAGAGACATGTACCACAGTGTTCATTGCAGCTCTATTTACAATAGCCAGGGCATGGAAGCAACCTAAGTGTCCATCAATAGATGGATTGATAAAGAAGATGTAGCACGTATATACAATGGAATATTATTACTCAGCCATAAAAAGGAACGAAACTGAGTTATTTGTAGTGAGGTGGATGGACCTAGAGACTGTCATACAGGGTGAAGTAAGTCAGAAAGAGAAAAACAAATACTGTATGCTAACCATATATATGGAATCTTAAAAAGAAAATGGTCAGAAGATCCTAGGGGCAAGACGGGAATAAAGATGCACACCTACTAGAGAATGGACTTGAGGATACGGGAAGCAGGAAGGGTAAGCTGGGACCAAGTGTGAGAGTAGCATGGACATATATACACTACCAAACGTAAAATAAATAGCTAGTGGGAAGTAGCCGCACAGCACAGGGAGATGAGCTTGGTGTTTTGTGACCACCTAGTGGGGTGGGATAGGGAGGGTGGGAGGGAGGGGGATGCAAGAGGGAAGAGATATGGGGACATATGTATATGTATAAGTGATTCACTTTGTTATAAAGCAGAAACTGATACACCATTGTAAAGCAATTATACTCTAATAAAGATGTTAAAAAATAAAAAAAAGAAAAATAAAAAAAAATAAAGGGATTGTTTGAAGGGTCACAGTTCTCCAGCCATTATAGCATATTTTTGTTTTTATCTATACTTTTAAGGTACAACATATTAATAAATAATATATTCACAAAAATATTTCATCTTTTTTATTCTAAAGTTACTGATTTTTTTAGAAAAAAAATGTCTGCCCTTGGGCCAGTAGCATCATTTAATGACTGCTTTTATGACTCTGCTATATAGCATATTCTCAAAATGCTTTTATTTTTTAACATCTTTATTGGAGTATAATTGCTTTACAATGGTGTGTTAATTTCTGCTTTATAACAAAGTGAATCTGCTATACATATACATATATCCCCATATCTCCTCCCTCTTGCGTCTCCCTCCCACCCTCCCTATCCCACCCCTCTAGGTGGTCACGAAGCACCGAGCTGATCTCCCTGTGCTATGTGGCTGCTTCCCACTAGCTATCTATTTTACATTTGGTAGTGTATGTACGTCCATGCCAATCTCTCACTTCATCCCAGCTTACCCTTCCCCCTCCCCGTGTGCTCAAGTCCATTCTCTACGTCTGCGTCTTCATTCCTGTCCTGCCCCTAGGTTCTTCAGAATCATTTTTTCAAAATGCTCTTAAATTATAATAGCTTTGCTTTAAAAACAGCAAATAGCAAAAACACAGATATCTTGATATACATAAACACAGTTTGAAAATATTTCTGCCATGTGGCAAAAGCATAAATATAGCTTATAATTTACTCAGAATTCTAACCTTGAAATTATGAATTTTTAAATTTTTTAAGTGAGAGATTTGAAGAATTTCATTTTTGCTTAAAATAGAAATATATTCATATTTTATAGTTTGCTATTTCAAATTAATTCTATTGAATTTTTATAATTTGTGACTATATGAAAATCAGTAAGATGCATTGCACAACTAAAGAATTTTTCTTGAGACTTTGCAAAATGTAATAGAAGAACTATGATATTGTCGAATAACTGGAAGTATAGCATTTACAGTTGAAAGAAGATAAACTTTCCACAAAGATTAACAGAAGAAAAAAACATACTATTTTTATATTCTGGTTGACATTTAAGTCCATTTTTTTTTTCTGAATGTTCATAAATATTTCATGACTGATTTCATAAAACAGTTATATACCCACTTCCTGGTTTCATGTGACACGAGACACCAGAACATATTCAACAGGGGAGTACATCTCACTGAAACGCTTTCTTATTAACTGCATCTATTCAGGTAATGAGAAATTGCCATATAGGTTAAAATTACAAATACCCCCTTTTCTTCTTTAAAATTCTCATGGTAATTTCTTCATCATTCTTTCCCTTGGAAAACTCCACTATTCTTTTAGAAGGCTGATACCTGCTTGAACATGTAATTAATCAAGAAAAAATACGTTTTCAACTGTGGATTTTGTTTTGGGTTTTGTTAAAAATATAATTTACATATATATGTATATACTTTCCACTTCCAGCAAGTTCTCACAGTAAATATAAGTAATCTATCATTTTAGTATGTATATTAATAAAAAAAAAAACCCTTTAGTTCCTATGAGGAAAGCCATACATAAATGTAAGAAGTAGATTAAATATTTTAAAACTTAGACCATTCAAGAAAATGAAACATTTCAGAATTTTTCAGTGGAATATGTTGTCAAAAGCCTGATCAGTATACTGCCAAAGGACATCTCTCAAGAAATCAACTCACCTACTTTCACAATATAGATCTCCAAAGTCAGGTCAGAATTTTCAATTCATCTGTTATATTCTGTATCTCCTCAGGTAACCCTCCTGTAATTTGCCATTATAGCCCATTCTTCCTAATCTGAAAAGTGGTTGGTCTCTAGTCTTAGAATTTAAGGCATCATTTCCACGAATATAACTCTAGCATGCAAAACTTCCTTAAGAATATGGGTTATGTGTAGTCTGCCACTGGTAAGAACACACAAACCCACAGCATGGATAACTGGCTCCACCCAACCCCATCTCTGCCTCTCCGTATCAAGTTACAAACAAAGTTACAAACAAAGTACCAAGTTACAAACAAAGATCTCATACCTTTGTTACAAAGGTCTCAGATGGTGAGGATAAAGCATATTCCATTCATTGTAGTATAGCTGCCTTTTTACTATCATTTTGCCATGTGCTTTGTGTTGGGAAACAATTAATGGTAATGATTAAAAGAATGGGCTCAGGCTTCCCTGGTGGCGCAGTGGTTGAGAGTCTGCCTGCTGATGCAGGGGACACGGGTTCGTGCCCCGGTCCGGGAAGATCCCACATGCCGCAGAGCAGCTAGGCCCGTGAGCCATGGCCGCTGAGCCTGTGCCCGCAACAGGAGAGGCCACAACAGTGAGAGGCCCGCGTACTGCAAAAAAAAAAAAAAAAAAAAAAAAAAAAAAAACCACGGGCTCTTCTGTATTTCTACTGCTTATTGGCTGTATAGTGTTATTAAATCTCTTCAATCCCCAATTTCTCATCTATAAAAGGAGGTAATATCACTATCTCATAAAGTTACTGTGAAGATTAAACAAGACAATACTAATACAGGTCTTGAAAGAATATCAGATACATTATAAGCATCCAATAAATTCTTTGGAGAAGTCATGTAAAGAATTTAAAATGTAGCCAATCTTTTCCTTTTGGAAATGTCAAGATGCTTTTCAAAAAGGTGGCAGCTTCTGAGGTTCCTCGTGTTCTTTGCAGTGCAACTAGATAGATGGAAAGAGGCTCTCTCAGGAAACAATATCTATGCTTTTCACACTTTTATTATTCTTAGAGTTCCTGACTTATCAAAAAATGTAAGAACAGAATAGCATGTTACAGGTTAACACATCATCTGTAATTCTGTCACTTGGAAATACGTAAGGGCGAACTTTTTCTCTCATTCTTTTACTATTTGATTCCACTTGAAGTTTCCCTTTCTGACCAGAAATGTAGGTCTCTGAATGAAAATGCTGAACTATAGGAAATAAAAATTAAATGATAATTGAAAGGCAAACAGGAGATATCAGTCAAATTCTTTTTAAAATACAGTATTTATTTCAGGCTACTTGTTGGCGACAACAGGGGAGAAAATCTCAACTCCAGAACATTTTTTGTCTGATATGAAGAGCCTGCCCTACTTTGATATCTCATTGAAAGAGGGGAAGAAAATAAACTCTGATTCCTTAATTTACACTGTACTTTTCCTCAATGGAAAGAGATTAGCAATATTTCCCTTCATTTTGATTTTTGATGCCCCATTATTCCCCTGGTATGCATTTAAAATTAGTCTTCTCTTAGGCTAGAAATTATCTTTGCTTCCCTGACAAGTTTGACAGCACTCAATTCTGAAACCAGTCTTAAAGGAAAGGGGAAAAAATGTATTCTGAAACAAAAAGGCCCCATATTTTCCATATTAAAACTTTTATTTTTCATTCTTCTTTGGAAACTAAAAGCTCTAAAATGGATGGAGTCTCCAACTTTTAAATGTAGCTACCTTTCCTCACAGGAAGTTCTTGTAGGAACCGAGCAGCCTAGGGAACTTCAGTGCCAAAGCCAATGCTTTCACAGGCTGTAAGTGCCTGCTGTAATTTAATAGCAACAAGTTTGGAAAAATAGAAAAGCAATAACTAGAATTCTCCTTCCTGGGAAAGTTCAATTAATTCAATTGGGGCCTTCAGTTGCTAAATTTTTACCAGAGCTGGAGTCTCTAACCTTATTTCAATGAAAATAAGTAGAATACCATTAATTCCTTTTCGGCAGTACATTTGATTGTGTGAAGAGGTTTTCATGCTTCAGCATGTAACCTATTTCCCTTGATATATGAACATTATTTTCCTCTTATTTTAATGCAGAAGCTTAAGGCTAAGGTGTCAAAATTGTCTTGTATTTCCTAATTCTTTTTCTTATACTTCACCAAGTGAATACCATAATCAAAACCTGAAAATAGCTATTTTTTCCCCTGACAATACTACCAATTTCTACATTTAACCAGATTACTTCTTGTCCCTTTCTTTTCCCCATGAAACACAAGTAAAGGTGGTCTGAGGTACTGACCATGAATGGTAAACACTGTACACTAAATAGTATTAAGATTTTCTAAGTCATTAATTGAATTTTTTAAAGAAAGAATTCAATAATGGAATACTCTATAGTCTTAGAAACTGTGTTGTAGAAGAATAATAACATAAAAAGATTTGTCATGTATTAAGTGGGAGGGCAGGTTACAAAACACCATCTGCTCTCTAGTAATGTTCGTTTAACCACTCCATCTGCATCATTCTTCCATTATTTCCTTATTCCCTGTGCATCAGAGTCCTCTGTAGCCCTCACACTCTGAGGCAGCCCCTGAATGTCCTAGGCAACCCACACTTCCAGCCAGACTCCCAAATATCATCAGCTAGAAGTGGCTTGTGGCATATTTGCTTTTCTAGTTCAGGAATCACATTTCCCGGACCATCTCTTTCCTTCCACCTCCATCCCAACACTTCACCTTTTCTTTGACCTTTTGGAATTCATACCTGGAGCTGCAGCAGACATTCTGCTACCATGAAGAAAAAGTCTCAAGAGCAATCACGTGTTATTAAATGTTTAACAGCCAGTTTTTTGTGCAGGAGGTGGGGAGTGGGGCAAGTTCTTATATATCACATTTGCTGACTTCCTTGGTGTAAATACCCCCATCTTGTTCTATGTAAAGGCCACACTGAGACATCACTTAACATCAACTTAAGAAAATACATGCAGTAAGCATACCATTATATAGTATTTCCACCATGCAGTTACAATAGATATAAATAACCTTAAGTGCATAGATAATAGCAAAATGTAGTAAAATAATTAGGAAGTGATGAGTTTTTGAGTATGTGTTGCCTTTTTAAAATAATGTAATTGTTCATAAAATTTAATTTTTAATGATGCCTGTTTCACCACCAGCTCACCGATTCCTGAAAATTTAACAACTGGCTCTTACAGGCTGCTCCAGCATACCACTACTCAAGAGAATCCCAGAGACTTGGTCCTGAGTATATTAAGCCAAATGTACCTGTTAAAATCCCTGTTAAAATCTGTCTACTCCAAACTCTGTGTTATCTCGAAAAGTAAACCTAGGTTTGATCAAGCTACTTAGTCAAGTGTTCTGTTACTTGTATTAATAAATTAGGCATTCCTAACCCACTAAATTCTTTTCTGCCTCAATCTTTTTGCTAATTTCACACCTCCCACTGACAGGACCCCTGGTATTCAGGAGGCTGGCTCCTTCTCAAAACTGGAGTTCTAGGCCAAAGTCGTCCCCCCAGATATGGCTTCCCTAATCATCTATTTAATGTTTCTAGCCTTTTATTGCATTCCTTTTTTTTTTATTTCACTATACTTGTAACTATCTGAAACTATAACGTGTGTCTGTATATATATATATATATATATATATTTTTTTTTTTTTTTCCTTGCTTATTACCTGTTTCTCTCACCAGAGGGAAAATTGTTTGAGAGAAGACTATCACACTTGCATGGCAGACAAGGTTATACGGAGGATATAGCCAGTGTGGTTGAGAGATGGATTTTACTGAACAAATAAATAAAATATTAAGAATAAAGGGAGTCAAGGTTCTCATTAGCAGAGAAGATATTTGTAAACATGGAAAGAGGGAAAGCTGAAAAGAGCTCTGAGGTACTGGAATAGAATAGTAAGTATTGGTATAAACTCATGATTTTGTAATACACATATATTACAGATTATCTTAGTCCATTTGGGTATATTGTAACAAAATATCACAGATTGGGTATCTTATAAACAACAGAAATTTATTTCTCACAGTTCTGGGGGCTAGACATTTGAGATGAGAGTGCCAGCATGGTCAGATGAGGGCTCTCTTCTGGGCTGCAGACTTCTCATATCCTCACATGGTGGAAAGGCTAGGGAGCTCTGTGGGGTCTCTTTTATAAGAGCCATAATCTCATTCATGAGTGCTCTACCCTTATGAACTAAACACCTCCCAAAGGCCCCACTTTTTTACACTATCACATCGGATGTTAGGATTCCAACATGTGAACTTGAGGAAGACATAAACATTCAGACAACAACATAGATACACACAGAAATATTATAGATGCATACTGGTCAGATATTTACATGTATGAATGTTATATACATATAAATATTTCCTACCTCTGTTCGCTGAGAGGGCATAGAAGCACAATGTCATGGTTTGAATTTCCTCAAATCTTTTTAATGTCTTGCTTAATACAAGATGACTAGTTTCTCACATGTGCTTCTGCTTTTAATCTGTTATAATGTTATTGTTTTTTAAGAATGTGATGAAAATCCAGCCTCACATAGGTATGTAGTTATAAATGGTAGCAACATTTTGATAGTCTTTTCAGATAATTATAGATATTCTTCTTTGATATTATACCAAAACTCAATACATGTTATTTCTTAATGAATAGTTGCAATGTGGAATCTGAACCTCTCTCACTGAATTTCTGTATTTTGTTTCATTAAAATCCATTGGTCTAATTTGCACTTTAAATAAGCTTTCAATCATGTATGATTTTGTAACACCATTTAAATGTTAGTCATTTGAAATATATTGCTTTATTGAGTTAAGGAGATCTTTTAAGTATTGACACATTTTATAATACAATGTCAAAAAATACATTTGTGAATATCACTACTAATTTTGACAGAGAGGTCAAGCTATAAAGCTATCACAATGGTGGATGACAGATAATTAAATTTTCCAAAGGTTTATAATTTCTAATTAATGTCAAAGTTTGAATTTTATCATTGGCAAGAAATTGTTGCCACAGTTGTTTATGTTCAAGCAGCAAGATCACTTCATTTATTTTCAAGAAAAATCTTTGCCAATACCTTAATCTGAACAATGAAATTTTACTGTCATTCTTTCAAATAAAAATCGTATTTCACAAAAAAGTGGTACTATCCACTTTTGATGGTTGTGAAGATGACCATCATATTATAATATGCAGTCAAAATGATACACATATATATACTTTCTATTTTATTCACCAAGTTTTAAAAGGATGTGTATTCAACTCCACATGCAAAAGACTGAAGTTGGACCTTTATATTATACCATATATGAAAATTAACTCAAATGCATTAAAGACTGAAATTTAAGAGCTAAAACTGTGAAACTCTTGGAAGAAAACATAGGAGAAAAGCTTCATGATACTGGATTTGGCAATGATTTTAGATATGACATTGAAAGAACAGGCAACAAAAGAAAAAGATAAATTGGACTATATAAAAATTGAAAATTTCTGTGCATCAAAGAACACAATCTATACAGCAAAAAAGGCAACCCACAGAATGAGAGACAATACTTGCTAATCATGTATCTGATAATTGGTTAATATTCAGAATATATGAAGAAAAGAATTCTTACAACTCAACTATAAGAAACAAACAAACAAGGGCTTCCCTGGTGGCGCAGTGGTTGAGAGTCCGCCTGCCGATGCAGGGGACACGGGTTCGTGCCCCAGTCCGGGAAGATCCCACATGCCGCGGAGCGGCTGGGCCTGTGAGCCATGGCCGCTGAGCCTGCGCGTCCGGAGCCTGTGCTCCGCAACGGGAGAGGCTGCAACAGTGAGAGGCCCACGTAACGCAAAACAAACAAACAAACAAACAAACAAACCTGGATTTAAAAACTGGGCAAAGGACTTGAAAAGATATTTCTCCAAAAAAGATATACAAACGGCTAATAAATACATGAAAAGTTGTTTAACATCACTAATGATTAGGAACATTCAAATCAAAAACGCAATTATATACTATCTCATACCCACTAGGAGGGCTACAATAAAAAAAAAATTTTTGATTATAAAAAACTGAAATTAATCTGTATTGAGGATGTAAAGAAATCAGAACCCTTGTGCACTCTAGGTGGGAATGTATAACGGTACAGCCACTATGGAGATAGTATGTCAGTTCCTCAAAAAAATTGAAGACAGAATTACCATATGAGCCAGCAATCCTGTTTCTGGTTATACACCCAAAAGAATTGAACGCAGAGACTCAAAGAGAAATGTGTACACCTGTATATGTAGCAGACGTATTCACAATAGCCAAAGGCAGAAGCAACCCAAGTGTCCATCAACAGATGAATGGATTAAAAAAAGTATATATGTAAAACAGAATATTAAGATCTCAATTCAAATGTAAATAGTGACTATTGGTGATATAAAATGCATTCTGTATACATTTAGTGTTTAAAATAAATAAAAGAACGCAAATATCTTTTAATTATTTGGCTGCCCAGTCTTGCTAAAGTTTTTTTCTCAATGGTCATCTCCCAAAATGTTCATCTATATATAACGTTAACTCTGAACCATCTGTTATTCAAATTTAAAAAATTTTCTTTTGGTCCTGAATAATTGCTGCTGTTTTTTCTTAATCTGTTAAATGACACAATTCTTAGCAGGTAGCGAAGTCCCTTCCTTATCTCTCCCCTGTTTACTTCTCAACAAAACCCCAATTTTGTGATCAACAGTGGACAGAAAGACTTGTCTCTCAGCAAAGGTAAACTTCTCCCACAGCTCAGGAATTAAATCATTATTTATGTAAGCCTGTCAAAATAAATCCTATTTTGTTCATATCCTTTCTTTTTCAGGCTTATTTGCAACTAAATACAGGCATGTGCCTCAGCCCAGTCAATGGAACTGAAGTAAAAATCTTCTGTGAAATTTTGGGGAAGGCTTTTTTATCCTCACTTTATCTGAAGGACAGATGTAAGAAGAAAACTGCTGGTGTCATCTCTTTCTTCTTCCCTTAAACATTGATGTGATCCAAGAAGCTGTGTCAGCCATCTTGTGACTCAACAGTGAAAGACATGAAAATAAAAAGCCAACACATTAAAACAGGTGAAGCAGAAAGACAGAAAGAGCTTTTCATGATTATGTTATTGAACCATAAGACCAACCTTGAGACTTCCTGCTTTTGCATTTCGTATTATGTAAACAATAAAGAGCTTTATGATTTAAGACACTATTTCTTGAATTTTCTGTTACCTGAAACTGAACACATCTTGATGGATAAAAAACTCTTTAGTTAGCAATTTTGAAATATTAAATCAAGAATCAAGATGGATAACCATTATCCATATATCAAATTTCCAGTAGACCATCTACTATTAGGAAGTTAAGTACCTTAGGCAGGTGTCCCAATTATCCTGAACTGCAAACTAAATTTAACTGAATCAATTACATACTTAAAAGAGAAGGCTAAATACATTTTTGCACTTTCTACAGTGATAAAGCTAACCCAGATCTGAAGGACTCTAGGCATCCTTCCACTCTCTGGCATCTATTATATCTTTTCACTTTCTTCCAAAGGTGACTCACCCTAACAGAAAGACCATTAACACCTGCAAAGATGGAATCCAACAGGTTCTATTTAAAAAATTACTGCAACATGACTGCAAGGTGAAATATGTAGTCAAGTTTTATTAATCATTCATTGATAAATTCAATAAAAATTTATTGAAGCCAATTATGTGCCAAGCATAATATGGTGAATGAAATAACATTTCTGCCCTCATAATGGGGGAAAGAGAAAACTGAAAATGAAGCAAACAGTAAAACACATTTTAACTACGATGAGTTCTCTGAAAGAAACACTTGTAGTGAGTTCACAGAGTATGACTAATGGGTATCAGATAACCTCCCTTTGACTGAAGGGGTCAAGGATAAATTCTCAGAAGAGGAAAAAGACACACAAACTCTTAACAATGAGGAGACAGCTGTGCAAAGCACGGGGAAAATAGTGTTCCAGGCAGAAAAAAAAAAAAGAAAGAGTAGATGCCAAGATCCCAAAGTGGGGAACTTAAAGAGAGCTGCTATAGACAGAATTGTGTCCTCCCAAAATTTATATGTTTAAGCCCTCACTCCCAAAGTGACTGTATCTGGAAATATGGTCTTTGGGAGGTAATTGAGGTTAAAGGGTGTATGGGTGGGCTCTAATCCAATAGGACTGATGATCTCATAAGAAGAGAAACAGAAAGGGATCTCTCCTCTGCCATATGAGGACCTAACAAAAAGGAGACTATATGCATGCCAGGAAGAGGGCTCTCACCAGATCCTGACCACACAATCACCCTGATCTCAGACTTGCAGCCTCCAGAACTGTAAGAAAATAAGTTTCAATTATTTAGGCCACCTAGTCTATTGTGTTTTCCTACGGCAGCCCTAGCTGATTAAGATAGATTTTGACATCAAGAAGTGGTATGCTGCTGTGATAAACAGCTAAACATGTGGAAGTAGCTTTGAAACTGGGTAACGGGTAGAGGCTGGAAGAGTTTTGAGATGCACGCTAGATACACGGATGTTTAAGGTGATTCTGGTCAGATCCCAGCTAAATATGAGGAATGTGTCGTGGCAAAGAACTCGATTGAACTGTTCTAGCGTTTTATGCAAGGTAGAACTTGTGAGCAACAGAAATGGATATTTAGCTGAGCGGATTTCTAAGCAAAGTATTAAAGAAGTGGCTTGGTTCCTCCTGACTGATTAGAGTAAAATGCAAAAGGGGAGAGATGAATTGAAGAAGGAATTGTTAAGCAAAAAGGAACCAAAACTCAAAGACTTGGCAAATTCTTAGCCTATCCAAATTATAAAAAATGAGGAAGCTTGCTCCGAACAGAACACTAAGGGTGTGGCTGACAAACCATTTGATAAAGAGAACATGGGTGCAACTCATGGACTTAATCAATCATCATAGCAGAAACCAGGAATAGAGGTGATATTACCAGGAAACACATTATAAAGGGGTCAGATAAAGTGGGATGGAATAAGGAAGGCTGTTGGACTCCTTGGCTTCTACAGGACCAGACCATAGAGCTATTCTCCTATAAACATGTGCTATTCTTCAAGGAAAGTGCAAAATGATTCTGAAGACAATTCAGAGATCATCAGGGCTGCCCCTCCCATCATAGGCTCAGGGGGCAAGGCTGTTTCTTCCTTCTCAGTTTCAAAGGGTGGGACCACATCTCAGGCTTCCAGAAAGCCAGCATGACTTTGCCCAGTGCCTCAGGGATGGGGCTGCCCTTGCAGAGAGCTGTGTGGGCAGGGTCTTGGCAGAGAGCTGTGTGGGCAGGGGCCTCTCAGAGAGCAAAGAGGCAGAGGCCCTTGCAGAGAACTGAAGCAGTAAGGATGTGACACTGCCACCCCAGAGGGCCTGGAGGGCTAAACTTCGAACCACAGAGGATTATTCTCAAGCCTTAAGATCTACTTAAGATCTACTGGAATTTGGTCTTGCTAGGTTTTGGACTTAGGGGTTCTGTCACTCCTTTCTTCTTTCCAATATTTTCTTTGTGGAATGGGAATTCCTATTTTATGCCTGACCCACCATTGTATCTTGTAAGCATATAAATAGTCTGGTTTCATAGGTTTGCAGCTGATGAGGAATTTTGCCTCAAGAGGAATCTTACCTTGAATCTCATCCATACGTGACTTGGTTGATATTTGGATAGACTTTGTACCTTAGGCTTTAGAGCTGATGCCGGATTGAGCTAAGACTTTGGGGGCTGTTGGGATGGAATAGATATATTTTGCATGTGATAAGGACATGAATTGGGGGACCAGGGATGGAATGCTATGGACTGAATTGTGTCTCCCTAAAATTCATATGTGGAAGCCCTAACCCCCAATGTGACTGTACCTGGATATAGGGTCTGTAGGAAGTAATTCAGGTTAAATGAGTTCATAACTATGGAGCCCTAATTTTATAAGACTGTGGCCTTATAAGAAGAGGAAGAAAAAGATCTCTCTCTTTCGCAAGGTGATCATCAGCAAGCCAGGAAGACAGCTCTCGCCAAAACCTGACCATGTTGGTCATCCTGATCTCATACCTCCACTCTCCAGAACTGTGAGAAAATAAATTCCTGTTGTTTAAGTTACTCAGACCGTGGTATTTCTGTTATGACAATCCAAGATGACTAATACAAAGGCCTTGCATCTGAAAGATAACATGTGAGAAACAAATCCACAGTAGATGAGGTTAATGACCAGAGCAAGTATCTGGTTTTGTAGGATATAGTAAAGAGTTTGGAGTTTATTTAAAGAGAACTGTGAAGCCAATGAAGCATTTTAAACAGGAAGACAGTAGTCCTCTTTCATTTTTTAAGAGATCACATCATAGAAGAAATTTTCCACTTCATAGAGTTTTCAAGTATTTTCTGTATCGTCACCACTTCATGCTTCATTCATCAGATGGTAGAGGTACCTGGGCCAAGTTGCTAAATCTGAACTGAATCCTAAGAGGAATCCAAGTGACCCCTACAGACTATGGAAAGGTCACACACAGGTTATCAAACCTGCCACAGCTTTTCAAATGACTGGATAATAAATAGATATGTTTGCTGCTCACACCAACACTTTTCCACACTGTAGACACATTCTCTTAACTATGCTTCTTATAAACAATGTCAAGACCTTCATGAACTTCTAGGCCAGCAATACTTATGATCCCCTGAGTATACCCTTTCTCTACCATTCCCAACATGTATATTCAAACTCAGAGTTTATTGTGACCGTGTGTGTGTGTGTGTGTCCAGTGAGGAGAGAGAGTGGCATAAAAATTTTAAGTAAATAGAAGGAGGATCTTTCCAAATGTCATACATTTACTAAATGTATAAGTGGTTTGCTAGGCAAAACTCATTCTCAGGTATAAAAAGGGTATCAGCATAATAGGTTAAAACCCATCTCCCTATCTTCTTTTTTGAAATAATGCATATTCTTTGTGGATAAAAAGAACAAAGTAAAGTATAACATTACCTAGGAAGTTGGTTTCTAAGGCTGACTTGTTGGTTTGTGTTGTACAGGGACATGGCTGATAGACCCTGATTTCAGAACCTCATTCCATTTTTGTTAGACGGGACTGGAGATAGCCTCTTCACCATATGTATGAACATGCATCAAACACAAAACCACAGCAGCCCTCTTGCTTTGCATAAACTGCTTTTTCTTATGGCTCACTTGAATCAGCTGCAGTTCATTTTGCTCCACATTCCAGGGATTACAGTTGGAATCACAGTGGCATTTCCTCAGTTTAGTTAACAGCAGAGTGCCTGAGGCTTGTGTTCAGTTGTCACAATAGTGGACTCACCAGGGCAAATATAAGTTTTCATAAGCAATCTCATCCAGGAGTGTCTGGGGACCACAGAGCCAGAGTAAAGTCTGAGCAGTATACTACTCTCTTCCTTTTCTCCTAATTTCCACCAGTAATTATAAAACCATATAAGCTAAATGCTCTCAGTCAAAGAATATTTTTCTCTGATAAAAGGCTTTTTATCAGATTTATCCCTTCAAAGCCATCAAAGAAAATTGGCTTCAGTTTTTTTCTAATTTTAACATCCCAGCTACAGAAACAAGTTCATTAGCTCTCATGTCCAATAAAAATTTCATCTACAGACATTTTTTCAAGACACACTTGGAGTCTAGATTGATGGTAAATTTTTTTTAAGGTTTTCTTTTTCGTTAAATTGCCCTGCATGTTTTGAAAATATAATTTTTCAACTTAAATAGTCAGCACTGCAAGCACACCATCTTATAATAAATAACCTAAGGAAGAATCAACCCACCCTGACCGTGTGCTAATTCATATAGCCTGAGTAATGCTGAGAACCCTCACTAGTAACAATGGAGAAAAATACATAATTAAGAAACATTACATACTCGGAATTACATGGAATTGAAAACAAATACTTAATATAATTTGGTGCTTCCTAAATGTTTTATTTTTCTTTCATTTTTTTCTCACTTTCATTATGTAGAAAGAGCTAAAAATAATGTAAGCCAGGTTGGAAGGAAGACTAAATTACAGAAATACCTAAATGGTTTCCTTTTTACTCCCTTGGAAGATAACCTCAGATAGGAATACTGACTTTCTGAGTATGCAGCTAGCTGTCTTCACCTGTATCTATTTTTTCAGTAGCACTAAAGTTAATCCTATGTTTGCAGTTTATTGAAGAGGTAGTTGCCTGACAAAAGAAAAACCTCACCACCTTGGGAAAGTCAGTAGAAAAAAGTTATAAATCTTTGGGTAGTTATCTAAAAGCCTTGAAGAATATTAATACCTCCTGTATCCAGGTTACATGAAAACACCATTGTGTTTCTGATAGTGAATGGATCACTATGACTGATTACATATCAATTATATTTGAACTTTCTGCCATTCAAATCCATAAATTTACTGAGAATCTTTGAAGTCCTGAAATTACAAAGACGAGTAAATAACCATCACTATTATTATCTGCTATATTTTGAGCCCCTGATATATGCCAAGGTAAGTCCCTACACATACTGTCTCTTTTGATAGTCACAGCAACACCATAATATAGATATTATTTCTATTTTACAGTTGAGGATACTGCAATGTCTTGGCCCTCAGAGAGTTAGTTCTCAGGCTATCAAGAACTGACAGTGAGGTAAGTGTTGTAGATTAATCATACTCAGATATTCTCAAAAATTTGTTTTTAAACATTTAAAATATTTAAAATTGAATCTAAAAATATTCAATATATTGAATTTTGTCAAATGCTTTTTTAGTACATATTAAGACAGATCATGTGCTTTTTATCCTTTGGTCTATTAATGTATTGTTATCACATGGATTGATATTCCTATGTTGAACCAATCTTGCATCCCAGGGATAAATCCCACTTGGTCATGGTATATGAGTCTTTAAGTGTGTTGTTGAATTCAGCCTGGTAGTATTTTGTTGAGAATTTTTACATCTATATTCATCAGGGGTATTGGCCTATAGCTTTCTTTTCTGTAGTGTCTTTTTCTGGCTTTGGTATTAGGGCAATTCTTGCCTCATAAAATGAGTTTGAAAGTGTTTTCTGCTCTTCAATTTTTTCAGAAGGGTTTGAGAAGGAATTCTCCAGTAAAACCATGTATCCCTTGGGCTTCCCTGGTGGCGCAGTGGTTGAGAGTCCGCCTGCCGATGCGGGGGACAAGGGTTCGTGCCCCGGTCCGGGAAGATCCCACATCCCGTGGAGCGGCTGGGCCCATGAGCCATGGCCGCTGAGCCTGCGCGTCCGGAGCCTGTGCTCCGCAACGGGAGAGGCCACAACAGTGAGAGGCCCGCGTACCGCAAAAGAAAAAAAAAAACAACCATGTATCCCTGGGCTTCTCTTTGTTTTGGGAGGTTTTTGGTTACTGATTCAATCTCCTTACACCTAAGTATAGGTCTGTTCAGATTTTCTATTTTCATGATTCGAGCTTGATATGCTGTATGTTTCTAGGAATTTATTTCTTCTAGGTTACCCAATTTGTTGGCATATGTTGTTCATAGTAGTTTCTTATAATCCCCTCAAAGCCATAAAATTCTAACTGGGAAAATATTTACTATCATATATCTCCTTTCTTTCTCTCTGTGTCTATCTGTCTCTCTATCTCTCTCTGTCTCTCTGTTTTTTCTCTCATGATCTCCTCACTGTCACTGGTGTAAACCACATTTACCCAATTATGAATATTCAGTTCTGAGCCTTTGTGCTGAGAAGTAAGCCTCTTTCTTGAGAAAATTTGTGGTATCTGAGAGCCCTATGCAATTCAGCCTAACTATGAGATCTTATGATGTTTTTAAAGGTAAATAAAGGTAATTTAACAATAACGTTAAAGCAATCTACATTGCTTTCATTTCTAAGAAAAGTACCTAAATTCATCATGTTTTATCTATGGTTTAATATCTTGAAAGGAAGGACTTTTACTGAGCCATTAACTCTTCTTTTAGTAAGGTAAAGACAGTACTTGGGGAGGCCTTAAAAAACAACCTGAAAAAGAAATTAAGCAAGCAATCTCATTTACAATAGCACCAAAAAAAATAAGATAATTACGAATAAACACAACCAAGGAAGCAAAGGTTTGTATACTGAAAACTACAAAACATTGCTGAAAGAATTCAAAGACACAAACAAATGAAGACACAAACAAACATCCCATGTTCATGGATGAGAAGACTTAATACTATTAAAATGTCCATACTACCCAAAACAGCAGATTCAATGGAATTCTATCAAAATCCCAGTGGAAATTTTTTGGGCATAAAGAGACAATTCTAAAATCTATATAGAACAACAAAGCACCTCAAATAACACAATCTTGAGAAGAAAGAATAAAGCTAGAGGTCACATACTTCCTGACTTCAAAAGATATTACAAAGCTATAGCAAGTGAAACAGTATGGTAATGCACAAAGACAAACTATAGACCAATGGAATAGAATAGAGAACCCAGAAATAAACCAACATATATAGTACCAAATGATCTTTGACAGGGTACCAAGAATATTCAATGGGGAAAGGACAGTCTATCCAATAAAATGGCATGGGAAAACTGTATATCCACATGCAAAAGAATGAAATTGGACCCTTATATTAAACGATATACAAAAAACAACTCAAAATGAATTAAATATAAGACCTATAACTGGAAAAATTCTAGAAGAAAACAGAGAGAAAGCTTCATAACATTGGTCTTGCAATTATTTCTTGGATATGACACTAAAAGCACAGACAACAAAAGCAAAAATAGATAAGCTGAACTACATCAAAGAAAAACATCTGTGCAGGCAAAGGAAACAATCAGCAGAATGAAAAAGGAAGCTATAGAACAGGAGAAAATATTTGCAAACCATATCTGATAAGGGGTTAATACACAAAATGTAAAAGAAACTCCTATAATTCAACAGCAAGAAAACAAATAACTTAATTAAGCAATGGGAAAAGGACTTGAATAGACATTTCTCCCATGAAGACATAAAAATGGCCAAGAGGTATTTGAAAAGATGTTCAATATCACTAATCATCAGGGAAATGTAAATCAAAACCACAATGAGGGGTTTCCCTGGTGGCACAGTGGCTGAGAGTCCACCTGCCGATGCAGGGACACAGGTTCATGCCCCGGTCTGGGAAGATCCCACATGCCGCGGAGCGGCTGGGCCTGTGAGCCATGGCCGCTGAGCCTGCGCGTCCGGAGCCTGTGCTCCGCAACGGGAGAGGCCACAACAGTGAGAGGCCCGCGTACCGCAAAAAAAAAAAAAACAAAAAAAACACACAAAAAAACCAGAATGAGGTATCACCCCACACCTATTAGAATGGCCATTCTGTATATTTTAAAAAGGAAAGAAAATAACAAGTGTTGGCAAGGATGTAGAGAAATTGTAACCCCTGAAAATTGGCACTTTCAGTAGCGATTGACAATGTAAAATGGTGCAGTCACTATGGAAAGCAGTAGGAGGTTCCTCAAAAAATTACAAACAGAGTTACCATACGATCCAGCAATGTCACTTCTGGGTATCCATCCAAAAGAATTGAAAACAGGATCTCAAGGAGATATTAGCACTTCTATGCTCATGCAGCATTATTCGCAATAGCCAAGAGGTAGAAACAACCTTAATGTACATTGATGGACAAATGGGTAAAGAAAATGTGGTAAGTTTATATATTAGAAGATTATTCAGCTGTAATAAAGAAGGAAATCATGTCCTATGCTACAACATGTATAAAACTTGAAGGCTTTATGCTAAGTGAAATAAGCCAGCCACAAAAGGAAAAATGCTACCTGATTCCACTTATACAAATATCTGAAGTAGACAAACTCATAAAATCATAAAGTAGACTACTGGTGGTTGCCAGGGGCTGGGAGTGGGGTGTGGGGATTGGGGAGTTATGGTTCCATGGATATAGACTGTTAGTCATACGAGATAAAAAAAAAAGTTCCTGAGATTTGCTTTACAACAATGTTCATATAGTTAACAATATGGTACTGTATACAACAATTTAAGAAAGTAGATCTCATGTTATATGTTGATTTTATTTTTTTTTACCACAATAAAAAAAAAAGAAAGTACATGGCATGTGAGAGAAACAACGAGGAGTTTATCCTACTGGAGTGAATAGTGAACAGGAAGGTTTCCAGAAATAAATCCAGAAAGTTAAGGTGTGACTGACTGTTAAGGGCTTTGAGTTTGGAAAATATTTCCCTTGTAGCCAGGAACTCTCAGGAGCTCTCTCCTCAGTTCCTTTGTGATACTCTTCTTCCTCTACCCATTATTTTAAAGATGATGTTCTTCAGAATTTTTTTTTTTTTTTTTTTTTTTGCCAACTACTCACTGTACTTGGTCAATCTCTCCCACATTTGGAAACTCAGTTCCTTTCTATACTCACAAATCCAAAATATATTCTTCTAACCAAGACCCGTTTCTTAAAATCCAAGTCTGTATATCATACTGCTTATGAAATCTCCACTTGAATGCAGCAGAGGTACCTCAAGCCCAACATGTTAATCTGAACTCCTCTTCTTCCTCCTCCCACTATCCCTATTCCTCTATTCTTCTCTATTATTTCCCTTCTATATCCTCCATCTCACTAAATGACACTGTTTTTCCTCACTGCTGAACAGTTAGCATCTACCTCGTCTCCCATATCCAATCAGTCTCCAAATCCTCCTAAACTTCCTCCCAAATATTTCCATTTAGTCTATCCATCATGACAGCCATCATTGGAATTCAGATTAATATCAACACTCTCAGTACTCCATTTGTTACCCCCCAAAACTATACTTATTGAACAAATATTAAAAGGTTTAACTGGGAACAAGGTGAGGGAATTCATGGATAATATTCATCTTATATGCTTAGTCCCTGAGATATCAAGGATTAGCTGAATGCATCATCAGATTGCATAGCATTAGATGTGAGAATTAAATATGTCTGTTGAGAAAAGTAAAAGTCATTTGGGGAGTAAGGATTTTATTTTGCTAAGTCTGGAAGTCCCAATCAGATAAACACGAGTAAGTGCACTGTTTTACATTCTCATTCTATCTCCTTATTTAGCAGGTGCTCTTGATGCTCTTGTGATTACATTCCTCATTTAAAAGCCTCTATTGGACATACTAGACCTGTTTATGACTAACTTCTGTGAACTTAAAGCTTTATTTTGAAAAAAAGAGTCTAACTGTCAGCTCAGCAACTGGGGAAAGGGAATTTTATGGCACTTATATACCACTTTTTAGAGAAGTTATCAATGTAATTTTTAGAGAGTTATCAATATAAGTAGAAAGGAACCTTGAAATGAGGCTAAAAGTAGTGTTTATGTTATTATTATAACAACTAGATGACACAGACCAGCTCTTCTGCTTCTGTATTAGCTTTCTGGCTTAAACTCCAAGAGATTACCTGAATTACAAGTACAGCCAGAGAACAAAAACTGTTGGCTGGAATGAACAAAAATGTCACCTGAGCATAACCCAAGGGCAGGTTACACTCTAGCTATCTGTTATGGAAGATAAAATTAGCTACATTACCTTTTATAACATTTACAATATATTTAAACCCTGTGAAATGTACAAGACCTTGCGCTCTTGTGTCATGTCCTTTGAGATTAGTGAGTCAACTCTCTCTAAAGCAATTCCTCAAAAACTGGTATCTGATAGATTTTCAAAATTGCAGAGCACTATGCTAAAGAATCTGTCTATATTGATAATATTTGAATTCAAACATCAATTTTGAAATTGCAATTGCCTTTTCACTATAATCAACTTGGTCGTCTCAAGTGAAGACTCAGCTCAAAATCAAGGGAAAAAAATCAAGTTTACTTATTATAAAGTTCTTTGTAAATATGCCTTGGAAACCAAATAAAAATTGGATCTTCAATTTAATTTAATGTTCAAGAGAGAAAATAAACATAGTTATCCATTAAGGCTGACCATCATATTCATTTAAATTCAATATTTAACTCTTTCCTGTCATTGGGACTGAATTCCAAAGTATCCACGCAGGGGTTTTCCTCTGCACTAACCACAGCATTAGAAAATATTCATGACTGACTTCCCACAATCAAAACCTGGAATATCTTGCTTCAATTTAACACTATGGCATAATATGTTATAGTTCAGTTGTTAGGCTGATGGTACATTAACTCAGTGTTTAATATAATGCCAAATTAACTTTTATAAATTTAAATATTGTACTCTGAGAAATATTCACCTCAATATCTTGTAAGCATTTTACTACTGCCATATATTTTGCAGATGGTTAAAAGGCATAAGACATTCCATCTTTTCTCCTTTGAAGAATCCAAATTTGTGTTGTGTATCTCCCCAATTCATGACAATTGAATGTCATTATTTCCTTAGAAAAAATAACAATGAGAAATATTAAGGGTCCTGCTATCATATGCTTCTGTATGCCTAGCATGTGAAATACCATGAAAGGCTATAAATTATTGTCATCATATCTAATGATACTGAAAAGCTTAATTACTGCCACTGATGTGAGCACATAATGCCAGATCATTTTCTCTTTGTCTCTGTTCTCTTTCCATTTAAAGTCTAAGCCATATTGTCCTTTACCCTTTGGCCTCAATCTTTTATTTTTGGCTGCAAAATCTGAAGACCTCTTTCACAATCTAGATCTGTTCAAAATATTTAAACTCATTCCAAGCCTTTTAAAATGGCTAATAGGTTGAGAGAAACGTTTTGTCCAAATCAGTTAAATGCAAAATAAAAAATGAATGTACTATTGATTTTCTTAGAATGTCACTTCTAACTGCAAAGAAGTACTTTATCAAATACCTTATGCTTTTCATCATAGATGAATCTTTTAATCATCTATCGATTGGCTGAAATCCTAGTAGTCTTTTCTATGTATCAATATAATTGCATATCTATTTTCATATTGTTATAACTTCCTTAGTCTTTCTTCTAAGAATCATAAAACATAACTCTGGATGAATAAGTTCACTGTGATTCTCAAAGACAAAGTAACTTTACATTACAAAAACACAAAAGACACAGGGATGATATTCTCTAACATTAAACATTAGAATATTCCATTGTATCCCAGTTCTTGTACAAATGCATACATCCTTTAAAAGTAAAAATTCTGGCAGGTTGCCAGTATTAACTTGCTATTTTTATCATAATATTTCTTAAATGAATATAAACATAAAGTCAGCAGTGCTTATAGTTCATAGGTAAAAATATGAAAATCAAATACAAACACAATAATGCACCTAATAAAATTTAAATTAACAGTACTAGTTTAACACTTTGGACAATATTGTTTTGCTGAAACTAAATAATGAGCTTCTTTTATGTGCTAATTCAATATCATGATGAACCAATCTGAGAATGTACACCAAAATATACACATGAAAATTCTGAAAGAAATGTTCAAAATATCATCTCAAAAATTCTTCACTGGGAATGTGCTATTACACTTACTGATAATAGAACAATTATACAGGTGAGTACCCACAAAGACAGAATTCACGCAATGCAAATATTGGTACTAAACGCTAAGGCAAAGGTCTTCTGAGCTCAGCATAACTAATACTTCTCTAGTTATTCTTTCACTGCTTTTCACTATTCATACGAATGTGAAACGTCCTTTTATAAAATTCTTTGTGGAGCTCTTTGGACTTCTCTGGCTCACATGCATCATTTCTTAGATGAAATTTGCCTCTCTTTACTCATTAGCCTGTTACAGTTACTCTGTTATACTATACTATTTTTGTGGTATTAAATCAAAGTCTGAATTGATTGAATAACTTAAGAATCAAGCCATAGTCTATGAAGATGACTGCCCATTGTAAATAACTGCCTAAAAAATAATGTTTTCAAATAACTGGTCAAAATAATTCTATATGAATACAATAGTAGATGTAGAATATGTATTAGCTTTTTAATTTTAGGATATATCAATTTAGTGGCAGCCAACAATGTCCTCTAATATATAAAAGTAAAAATGCTGTCACTTCAGGTAACCACTGGGTCCCAGTGTAATCATAAACATGAAAACAAATGCTGGGACTGAAATCAGAGTGGAGTATTTAGTTACAAAGTAGCCATTCACATACCAAAGTATTCTTATATAAACATATTAAGTATCATTGAAATGAAAGCCCAGATACAAAATTACTCAGCCAAAATATTTTTCCTATAGTGTAAAAGTCTTTGTAATACAAATTGCCCCAAACAAAATAGGTTAATTCTGAACTGGAATTTGTTTTATAGAGGCTGTTGTTAGTCATTACCTGATAATTGAGAACATTGGTGATGAGAGGCTGAGTGATCAAAGTGTAAATTCATGACTTTTGTCTACCTTTGGTGAGTCTGGACTGTGCTGTAATAGAAATTACAATGTATACACATAATGATGTATTTATGCTTGTGCTAATGGTAATTGTAAAAACCCGTAACATTTTTTAAAATTTAAAATTTTTGTAAAATACACTTAACAAAATATTTATCATCTTAACCTTTTTTTTTTTTTTTTTTTGCGGTACGCGGGCCTCTCCCTGCTGTGGCCTCTCCCGTTGCAGAGCACAGCTTCCGGACACGCAGGCTTAGCGGCCATGGCTCACGGGCCCAGCCGCTCCGCGGCATGAGGGATCTTCCCGGACCGGGGCACGATCCCGTGTCCCCTGCATCGGCAGGCGGACTCTCAACCACTGTGCCACCAGGGAAGCCCCATCTTAACCATTTTTAAGTGTACAGCTCAGTAGTATTAATTCCATTTCATTCACATTGTTGTCAGCCAATCTCCAGAACTCTTTTCGTCTTGAAACACTGAAAACTTCATACCCATTAGAAAACTCCCCATCCCTTCCTCCCCCAGTGCATGGAAACCACCATTCTACTCTGTCTCCATGAATTTGACTGCTCTAGGTACCTCACATAAGTGGAATCATACATTATTTGTTCTTTTGTGACTAACATATTTAACTTAGCATAGTGTCCTCGAGGTTCATCCATGTTATAGCATGTGTCAGAATTTCCTTCTTTTTAAGGCTGAATCATATTTAATTGTATGTATATGCCACATTTGTTTTTTCATTCATATGACAATGGCACTTACGGTGCTTCTGGTTTTTGGCTACTGTGAATAATGCTGCTATTAACATGGCTTTATAAGTATCTCTTGAAGTCCCTGCTTTCAGTTCTTTTGGGATATACACAGAAGTGAAAATGCTGGATCATATGGTAAATTCATTTATTTGTTTGTAAGGAATTGCCATACTCAGTGGTGCGCCAGTTTTCATTCCCACCAACAGTGCACAAGTGTTCCAACCCCTCCACATCCTCACCAACGCTTGTTTTCAGAGATTTGTTTTGTTTTGCTTTTGTTTGTTTTATAATTGTACCCATCCTCATTGTTATGAAATGCCCATTACTTTTGATCGAAGACCTCATTAGAGTTATTTTCAGGATATTCTTAGTGGCGCTTAAGTTATTTTCTTGTCAGTATTGATCAACCAGAATGTTAATTGTAAATTATGATAACAAAATAGAACCACAAATTATACTTAGTTGATTTTTAAAAGCTAAACAGTTGTATTTCAAATCTGAAACTCTATCTCATAATCATTTTTTTCTCTTAAAAATTTTTATAACAGAACTTTGATAACATGTGGTTTCTTAGGAATGTACTACAGCGTTATGAAAGAATAGGCTATTTTTCATTATCTTTGTTCTGCTTATATCCAAAGTATAAGAATGAGTGGCTTATTTCTAATTCTGCTTCTGCCATTGATTTGCAGTGGTGTCACTTATTAACTATTCCTATACTACCTGAGAGGAAAGCACTGATTTTCATTTTCTCATAGATAGTTTCGATAAAATATTGTTAAATCTTTCAGAGGAGTTTGGTAACGTCATGTTATGATTTGCCTTTTTCAATTATGTGCTTACCATTCTCTTACCTCTTTTGTTGTCATGATATTTCCTACATATTTCTGAGTACTGAACATACACGTGTTTGTAAGAGTTGAAAATTTGTCAGACAAGATACATATTCATGGTGGTGAAATTAGCTGAGAGATGCTGGACACTTCAGAATGTAGCTGACATTCTAAAATTTCCACACTGCAGGACTATGGCCCAATTCTAGAGGAGGAAGTACCCTTTCATTCCTTCACTGGTAGCAACTAAGTGACCAGCAGAAAACATGAGGTCCTTCTGTTTGATAAAGTCCTGGGAGCTTCTGCCCCACAGATTTCACCTCTATCTGAACAAAAAAAAATCCCTCCCAGAGCTGATGAAACTTCTAGAAAAGTTAAAACTAAAATAAAATAAAATGTCACTTCTGGACCAATTATGATCAAGCTAGTATAACTTTATAATGCATTTGACAGGGAATAAAGAAGCCTTTACAATCTTCCCTGTAGATAAATTATTAGAGAAGTAAACTGCAATGCATGACCAATTATGTACATTTCACTTGGTCAAAATGAGAAACAGTTATTTCCCAAATACCTGAGAGTTCTGGCAATTACTATTTTGCATAAAAGCTAATTATTCATAGGTGTTGATCATTTCAATTCTACCTTTTGAAAAGAAATTTGAATCTTGCTACAACTGCTAAACTTGCAAATTGTTCATTAATTTTGGCCCTGGCTCTAACCTTAAAGCACTAAATATTTTAATGCTTCCTGATAAAAGAATAACGTCCTCTCTATACTCAAGTGTATGGTACACAGATTTTCCTGAATAAGCTAAAGAAAACAATGCATTAAAGGTCATTGTTAAACTTATTTGTTACAATTGACCCTAAATTTTCTTGTATTGGCAACAATTACATACTGATCCACATTACATACTTGATACACAAATAAGACCTTTGCCCAAAAGCTTTAAAATAATGGATGAACCATAATTTTTCATGGTGGTATTTATCATAGCAGAGTTAACAATGATGAATCAGTCTGTAATGTGTTAAGGTCATAAACTTTTTTCTATAATTTCATTCTCATTAAAATATACTTGTAATTTTACAGTTCTATAATATCAATACTTTTCAGTCATCTCCCTTTTATTTTTACTAATATTTCATTTAAAACTCATCTTTTCAATATAATAACACATTAAGGTTTATCTGTGTTGCTCCTCATTTTTCTCTCTAGGATTTTCTATTTCAGATCATTTTCCATTATAGCCATATTCTTTTCTTAATAAATTTACTTATTTTATTTATTTTATTTTTGGCTGCGTTGGGTCTGCATTGCTGCACACAGGCTTTCTCTGGTTGCAGCGAGCGGGAGCTACTCTTCGTTGCGGTGCTCGGGCTTCTCAATGTGGTGGCTTCTCTTGTTGAGGAGCACAGGCTCCAGGCATGCAGGCTTCAGCAGTTGTGGCTCACGGCCTCTAGAGTGCAGGCTCAGTAGTTGTGGCGCACGGGCTTAGGTGCTCCGTGGCATGTGGGATCTTCCCGGACCAGGGCTCGAATCCATGTCCCCTGTGTTGGCAGGCAGGCTCTCAACCACTGCACCACCAGGGAAGCCCCAGCCATATTCTTGTTAATACTGAATACAAACATTTTTATTATTCTCACTCTACTTATTACAGACTAGTGAATCACCTGCTCAGTATAACAGTTTTTCATTGACTGTCCTCTCTCTATTCATCAATTCCTCCTTTCAAATTTTCTATGCAGCTGGCTTTTCCCAATACATTTCTTATTCTGTCAATGTTGACTGAAACTATTTTCTGGTTTTATATTTAATGGGGTTGATGGCACTTTTCCCAGAGTCTCTTTGACTATACTACCATGTCAGAAAATACACCCTTATTATTTCATACTTTTATTTATACTCATTTGTATTAGTTTAATTAGTATGGCTGGTACTACTTCATTCCTATCATTTTATCCACGTGCAAGAATTTTTTCTTCTTCTGAACAATTAATATGGTCTACCCTGTCTATCTCTATGCTTGCAATAAATAAACATAAATATGGGGATAATATATATGAAATAATGTTTTCTAAATTATATTATTAATATATAGTAATAGGACTTATAAATATTTTCTTAGGCTAGTACTTATAGTCACAGGCTCTTGAGTTACACTTCAAGCTGGGAGTTGACAGACATCACCTGATATTACGGAAATAAGGAAGCTGATTGGTAGTTATATTACTCTACTTCTCAAAAAAAAATCATATCTTTTTTTGGAAGGGAGGTTAAGACTGATTTCACCTTTTTACTCAAAATGATAATTAACAGTGATGAAAAATTACAGGGTTTCTACGTTGCTTATTACTAGCAGTCAATTATTAAATCCAAGCCTTAGCCATTCAACAGCAATCCTGGGTAGACTCTCTGTGCAAACTCTTCACAGAAAGGGAAAAAAGCCAAACTTACATATGCAGTGTGCTTACAGCCCCTACAACGACATGGGAAAAAAGGACATCCCACAAAAGTAGAGAGCATTCTGAACGTTTCAGTTGGACCTTTACCTCCTTTATCCCTTATAGATTTCCACTGTTATGATTCTAGCAATACCTCAATTCCCAGCTAGTACATTCCAACCACTGATCACCTCATATCTGCCTTTCAAATTAAACACTCTGTCACAGAAAAGGAATAATTTTTCAGCATTCCTGTATCTTGGCTTGAATTTCTGCTCCTTGATTTTGATCTCTGCTCATCCTTACTGTGTCTTGAGACCAGATTCTGGTCACTCTCTGACTCCTGGCTCTTCCCCAACTCAGTTTCCTGACTGGATTCCTATTCTTATATGTTAGCTTCAGTTTTTAGTCTTCCTGAACACAGGATTTATCTTCATATAGACTCAAAATTTGCTTGGTCTATATCTGGAAATATTTTTTAAAAGTCAGTGAGGAAAATGGTCAATTTAGTACATATGTCTACTCTCCCATGTGTAAAAATAATAGAAAATAAGAAAATAATTCTCATTACTTGCAGACGATATAATTTATATTCCTTGAAAATCCACCTATATGAACAAAAAAATATAATAAAATAAGAGACTTCAGTAAGACGGCCTGATACAATGTCAACTTACAAAAGCAATAGTTCTCTAGTACACCACATCTCCTACACACTCCCCAACAACTAGAAACTGCAATAGAAAAGATCACATTAACAAACTATGCAAAAAGAAATAAAACCTATAAAATACACGTAAACCTTACAAGAAATACAAGTATGCAGAGTAAGAAAATGAGTAAGTGAGCAAAACTGTACTAAGGATCAAAAAGAAACCCTAAGTAGATTAATTCCTGAATGGGAAAGTTCAGTAAAGATGCTATACATCCACAAATCAATATATAAATTCAATGTGATATCAATAATCTCAATCAAAAACCTCAAAGGGATTTTTAAATAGAATTTGTAAAGCTGATAGTAAGGTTTATATTGAACAGAATGTGTACAGAAATGGTCAAAGCAATTGCGAAAAAATAAATAAAGCACTAAAACTAGAACTTGCCCAATCAGATATCAAAATATACTATACATAATTAAATATTGTGATATGAGCACAGTGATATAAATATAGACCAATAAACCATAATAATATTTATGTAGGAATCGTGTATACTATACAAGTGACATTCAAAATCAATTTGTAAAGGGAATGAACTATTCAGAAAATGGTGAGAGAATAGTTGGCTATATTTATTAAAGAATAACACTGAATTCATATCTCATAAAATAGACAAAAGTTCATGATCAATCAATGGTTAGACAACGTACTGTAAAAGTATTAAAAGGAAATATTAACAAATATTTTTATAATCTTAAAGTAATTAGGGCTTCATAAGCAAAGCACAACACACAGAAGCCATAAAGGAAAAGAATAATAGGTTTGACCACATAAAAACTGTTTAAACTTTAATATTTCAGATGATACTGTCTTAGTTTGAATACTGCGAAGGAGAGCATGAGAAAGAAATTTCAATGTAGGTAATTTATGTTGAAAGTGATCACAGAGAACCGGAGTAAGGAAATGGGACACAGAAAATGAGGAAAAGTGAATGTAAAGGGTATGGAATTTTTGTAGGCTGATGTGGTAGGCAATGGAGTCTCAATTTCCCATGATGCCTCCCCAAATTGCTCATGAGCAAAGATAGGAAAGTGAACATTTATATACCGTTTCCTGCCCCACTTTGGTTGAGGGTCACCCTCAGAGCACTAAGTTCCCCATATTTCTAGGCTGACTTACACACTGACTGCGTTCCAATGACTTCAGAAAGAAGAGAGAAAAGCACAGCTTGCACTTACGGCAGTGCTATGTCCCTGTGAGTCTGAGTGTGCACAGAATTTTCCAACATGCCAGGGTTGAAATCAGATGTCGATCAACGAGATGTGCCAGCACACTGAAGCACTGGCTGCAGTTTACTCTTTGTACCATTCTTAGTCATCAGTGTCCCACGTTAAAACCACTCTGTCACTAACTTTTCAAACTGGTGGTTAGCCACAGTCTTTAAAAAATGCTTGATACAAAAGAGTTAGTGGAGTAAGTTACGGTACCCAGAGCGATAGCCAAGTGCAAGTCATAATATTCTCCTTTCTCTACCACCAATTCTAGAATTCCCAAGCTTAAATCCTAGGGTTCTTGTCAGGCCCTAAAAAGGGGAATTATAAATTGTCCATCGATAGTCAGAACTTTAGTGAAGGTAGAATCCTAACTGTATCCTTGGTAGAAGCTTGGGAACCAAAAGTTCTAATCCAGAGACCTTAGATTTGTGGGGGGAGAAAGCACAAATTTCTAGAGTGGGTCATTGACGTCATACTGAGAAGGATCAATCATACTTCCTCCCCTTTGACCTTGAATCCATGTATTCTAGCTATTGAAGATATGGCCTCAAATATTTGGTCAAATCATATAATGCATCCTGAGGGACAGTAGTTTAACTTTACAGTACATCATTTCCAAGCAGCCATTGCTGAGATTAAAATAGATTATTTCAAAGAGTAGGATCTACTCCTCAGATTGGCTGCTTGATGAAGAGATCCCACAGTCACGTCTGAGGATTTGTTTTGATGTATCCCTCATCAGTAAGTCTGACTTTCTCCAAACTCACGTAGTGGTGTTCTACACTACAAGTACACTACAGTACCATAGAACAGGTAAATTCATATAGGGACTGAGTGTCAATTTTAGTAATAATGAATCACTCCCCCCACCAGGTTGGAAAGGATCTTCTATAACAACCTGACACTAAATGGAGAGCTGGTCTGCTCAGTGATGTACCATGTCAAGAACCCAGAATTGATCCCTGCTGCTGATACATCAGGCATTTAGTAGTGACAGCAGCTACAGCATCCTGGGTAAAAAGCCCATGCTGTTGGCGCCACGCATAGCCTTCATCAGTACTACCATGGCTATTCAATTTATGGGCCCTTATGGTAAGCAGTAAGGCACCTGAGGACAAAGGCTGGCATACATCTATCAGATGAAACATCCTGTCCGCTGGTTGTTCAATGTCTCCTCCAGAGTGAATTCTTTTTGCTAGGCATTGGCATGAGACATACATGCATCCATCCCCGTGAGTTCATCCATATATTAGCTCTTTTAAAAATATCCTTGCCTGTAATATTCTAGTCATTCTTCTCCCAAGCCACTGACAGGGAGTCCATAAACTTTTCCTATAAAAGGTCCATATAGTAAATATTTTAGATTTGGTGAATCATACAATCTCTGTTGCAGCTATTCAAATCTGCCTCCATAGCACAAAAATAGCCATCAATATTACATAAATGAATGTGTGGTTGTGTTTCAATGAAATGTTATTTATGGACACTGAAATTTGAGTTTCATATGATTTTCACACATCATGAAGTATTATTCTTTTTGAATTTTTTCCAACCATTTAAAAATATAAAACAAATTTTTAACTCACAGGCTATGTCAAAACAGACAATGGAGCAGGTATAGCTTTCCGGACATGCCAACCCCTGCCTTGAAACAACCAGCAAGGCCATGCTCTGCTGCATGGGAAATCACAGTCTAACTTCAGGCCAGTTTTCTTTCCAGATAAAGTGGAAAACTAGGTGTACTCCTCATGGTTCTGCCCAATGAAATAATTTCCTCACATCAATGTCTTTTAGAACTACCCTTGAGTGGGCCTGTAGAGCACCAGTATTCCATCTGGTTCACACTAAACTACTGAGCCAGTCTACAGGGCCAAATTTCTCCAGTACTCCATCAGCTAGCTAAAAGGAATGTTCCATGAAGTATAAGCAGAGGAAGAGGCATCAGTTTCCCTGTCCTTTGATCTTGTTTGGGTCTAATCCCTACTATAAAATTTCCATCATGCAATAAACTGCTATGTATCTGCCAGACCTTATTACTTGGTGGATCTGACAAACCCTTCTACTAGGTCACTTCAGTCCCATGTTTGTCTGATGCATCATGAAAAGGGACTCAGTCTCTAAAAGGGCTCAATAGCCTCCCCAAATCTGATTTTTAAAGTTTTCTGCTGCTGAAGGCATCACCTTCTTCTAGGTGTCTGGGTGAATTGCAACAGCTCTCTCATGGGGCTCTTTACTTCTAGTACCATTGGATCTGCTGGGTCATACATCCTGAAGGACAGGACAGTTTATACAATGGCCTAGAGCTGGTGAAGCAGCCTTTCTTTCTCTGGATCTCACACAAAACCAGCATTCTTCCAAGTAATCAAATAGTCGCTAGAGGGATTATTCCCAAGTATGGTGTTGCCTCCAAAATTCAAAAAAGTCCAAGTGTACCAAGCCAAGCACTGTCCATTTTTCTCAGAGTTGAAGAGTAGAAGATGCAACAATTTGTTCTCTAATTTGATGCGATGTTTCACACGCCCCCCCCCACCCAAACCATTCCCCCAAATTTCACCTATTTGACAAGTCCTTGAATCTTACAGGATTCATCTTCCATCCTCTCTTACACATGTGTTTTCGTAGAGCATCCAGGGTACTGGCCACTTCCTTTCTATCAGGTCTGATTCTTGAGATAATCAATACAGTGATAATTTTGTAGAATGTCGAAATTATCAAAGATTTTTCAGACTATGTTGTGGCAGAGAACCACGTATATAACATAGCCCTGGAGAAACAAAGTGAATATGTACTGTGGTCCTTCCCATTTTTACCCTCATTAATGATACAGACTGAAAAGAACATATTTACCAGATCGATAGTCACACATCAAGTACCAGAGGTTATGTTTCTGCTCCAATAAAAATACCACATCTGGTGCAACAGCAGCAATTGCTAATACAATTTGGTAAAGCTTACAGTGATTTACCTAGATATGCTATAATTCATCTGTTTTTGTATAAACCACATAGGTGAACTGAACAGGACTATGTTAAAACTACCACCCTTGTATCTTTTAAGTTTAAGGGAAGTGTCAATCTCTGAAATTCCATTTGGGGACCAGGGATAGAATGGCTTATAGACTCATTTGGTTTTACTAATCAGTGAGTCCATTTATTACCTCTAACCAGGGAGGTATGATAGCATTCTGCATCTGTCAGTATCAGTGTCAACTGAAACTCTGCATCCCACATCTCTCAAAAACCTAGGAATTTCTCCTTCCTCCTACATGCAGTCAACCTGATTAATTGCCACAGGTCTCACTGGAAAATCAGGGAATATTTTTTGTATATTCTTGTAATGATGTTGCAAAATCCTCCTCAAGGAGGCCTGGCCTTTTCTTCAATTGATTACATCTAGGAGTGAGAACAGGATCACTCTCTGAACCAGGGTAAGGCACTGGATTTTTCATTGTGTCAAAGACAGATTCCTTCCACCCTGCTCTTTATTTTATTTTATTTTATTACTATATTTTATACAAGGCAAGAAATACACTAATTGATTGCCCATCTCTCTCACCCTAGAAACACCAGGGTCTAACAGTCATTGCCAGAGATCACTGTAGATTAAGGCAACCAGATTACCACTCTAACCCTGCTGACCATCACAGTAATTATATCCCACTCACCTCCAGTGCCTGAGAGATGCCTCCTGGCCTCTGATTTCCCACGAATCTATCATTGTGAGTCCAGTTCCATGGCAGCCTACTCCACTGTTAGTACCAGCCTTCAGAAGATAACAAACACTGAGCTTCCCAGACCGTATTACTGTTCTCCTCAGAAGTCCATTCTTCATTACTTCATTGAAGGAAGGGTCCTCTGGACTTTTTTGGTAAAGTAGTGGGTTTTTTAATCTCCCATAAAAAAAATACATTCTAATACTCTCTCCTCCCTCTCCTCTGACCCCTTCTTCAATATGCTGACAAGATAGTTAATGCATCTCCAAGTCATTTACTGAAGACCATCATCATGTTTAAGTTTCAAGGGGCCACACTAGAACCATACAAGATGGGCTTCAAGTGTCCTGGTGCAGGAGAGTGTTCTTAAGCCAAGAAATTCCCCTTGTCATGTGTTAGCCTGAGTGCTTACTACATGCCAGGTACTCTCATAAATGTTTTACGTATATTGACATTTTCAGCTCTCACAGTATTCCTTGAAAGTCAGATTATTATTATTTATTTCTAGTAAGCTAAAATCCATAAATAGAGGTGGTTAAATAAATTATGATACATTAATACTATTGTACAAATGTAACCATTTAAAATGAAGTAGCTTTATACGTTTTGGCGTCGAAAGATCTATAAAATATATCACTAAGTGAAAAATTCAAGTTAAAAAATATGCCGGTATTACTTTTCCATTTATGTGAAAGGAGAAGGAAGAAGAGAAGGGGAGGTGGAGGAGGTGGAGGGGGGAGGAATGTGTTTATATATATAGCTGGATACAGACCAATGCACAGAAAGGAGACTAAAAGCATGTTGCAGACGTTACCTCTGGGAAAAGCAGTTGAAGTTTGGGAAGGAAAAGGAGAGAATAACTTCCATATTCTACTACATAAATTTTTATACGGTCTGCATCTTTTGAAAATAAAGATGTGTTCATGTATTATTTTTATAACCAAAATATTAAAAATATCAGTGACATCTAGCTTCTGATAATGAATCTGCTGAGAACGAGCCCAGAGAGGAAGACTGTAAAGATACAAAATGAAAATCATTTCTTGTCTGCCTGCTCTGCCTTAATTTTTCTTCTTCTTAAAAGAAAAGAAGTGTCTTTTTCAGAAATCCTATTTCTAAACAGAATCTCAGACCTGTTTTTCTTTTACTTTTGTTTGAGCAATTTTACCTTACTAATGCACGTACATAACTGTATGCATACATATAATACATTAAACGTAGGAAATTGCCATTTTATAGGTTAAAGATAGTTGAATATTGGCAATTTTGTATGGTTCAACCCGATAAAATATCAAACATCAAAATCAGTGTTACTTTCCAGCTCTTCATTTCTAGGAAGAAAATCCAGATATCCTATTTCTTTCCCTAAACGGATGCTAACAGAAATTTACAGCCTTACCTCAATTCATACATGATGATATTAAAGAGGTTTCCAATTTTATCTTTCAAAATTAAAAGTTTATGAAGTTATAAAATAATCAAGTTTCAAGATTTTTTTTAAAATTCAGTTCCCTGAACTCCTCTCTTATTGTCCTGTCTTCCACCCCACCTTAGCTACTTCACTCCTGCGGTTATACTTGAGGTAACCATCCCCTATCTTTCCAATTCATTCCCTTTAGTATCCTAAATCCTACAATCTTTCTATCCAAATGGGATTTTCAATTCATTGGTTCTTTTTATCTCACCCACTCAATATGCCTCCTTCTCTCCTTACTCCATTTAATTCCATGGACATTCACTATATTCATCTCCTCGAATTCTCACAAAATTGTTTTGGTCATTTCTCCCTTCCTCATACTCCTTTGGCTAAACCACAATCCAGGTTAAATCCAATTTTCAGCCTACTTCATGCCTGCACCCAAGCAGCTGAAAGTGACTCAAGAAAAACACATAACCATGCTGACTGGCTTCACTTTAAATTTATGACCACAAACCTCAGGTGGACCCTTAGTGCTTCTTGTCATTCATATTGTGTTTCCTTGGTCCATTCACTCTCCCCTATCACCAGCTGATATTTCACACTGATCCTTTTTCCTCAAACTTCAAACATTTCTTTGCTTACCCTCACTCCCCCGTTGATGAACTTGCCTCTCGATTCACTGAACATAACTGAAGCAATCAGTAAGGAGAGTCTGCTAACGAGCACCCCTATATCTACCGCCTACTGGTATCTGTTATATCTTTGGCTTAAGCCTCTCTCCTGAATTCCGAATTCATATCTATCTTCCCATGCTACATCTCCACTTGGACTTCTAAAAGACATCTCACGTTTAACATACTCGACTAAATTTTAGAGTCGTGGGGAATACTGTCAATAATATTGTAATATCTTTGTATGGTGACAGATGGTAACTAGACTTACTGTGATGATCATTTTGTAATGTACAGAAATATCGAATCACTATGTTGTGCACCTGGAACTCACATAGTGTTGTAGGTCAATTATACTTCCATTTGTTAAAAGGACTAAATTTCAGATATGCTTCCCAAATTAAGTCTGTAGGATTCTTTCTACACTTACCACTCTCCATCAGATTTTATACTTCCAGTTGCTCAAGCTGAAAACCTTGGAATCGTCCTTGACTCCTCTATTTCTTTCACACATCTAGTTCAGGTTACTAATGCTTCACCAATAATTTTTACAGGGAAAAAATCCAAATTTTAATAAAAAAGTGAAAAAACATGAAGCTAACATATAGTCAAATTTTTAACATTTCAGAATAATACTCTTTTGTTATAAAGCAAGAAAATAGCACTTTCTTTATGCCACTGGCTTCAGGGCAAATTAGATTAAATCACTGTAGATATTGATTTGCCAAAATGTATAAAAAATCATTTTAACCCTGCACTTCTAAGTGGACTACTTTTTTATAAGGAAGTGAGCAACAATGTAAATAAATTTTATGTACAAAAATGTTCTTCACAGTGTTACTTATTCATATTCATTTTAGAAAATTTTAATAAAACAGAAAAGTATAAAGAAGAAAGTAAAAATGATGAGTTGTCAGCAGCTTGGTTTATTTGTCTGTTAATTAACAAATTAATTTATTTACTTCACTTAACATACAACCTTAATTTCCCCATGCCATTAAATATCCTTTAAAAACGGGATTTAAATGATTATATTACATACCATTTGGGAAGAGATTGGGCCACGTGCAAAAAATAATAACAACAGTGGTTCAAACAAAATATAAGTTTATTTTTCTCACACACAAAAGAATTCCAGAGGTTGATAGTTTGAGGTTGGTAGAGCATTTCTGTAAAGTCGAAAAACACCCTGTACACCTTCAAGCTCAATTTTTTGCCATTTCTGAGATGTTGCTTTCAGCCTTCTCAACCAAGATGGATCCCAGAATGCCAATCATCACATGTATATGACAGAGAATGAGTTGTTCAAAGGGCAGAAGAGAGGCAAAGCTGCTCTTTTTTAAGAAAAGTTTTCAGAAGCACCACAGAACACTTTGTTTATACCTCATTGGCAAGAACTTAGTCACACCAGTTTAAGGTACTCTGAGAAATGTCACTACGTGTTTGTATCCACTTAGTATCTGGGATTCTGTTACAAAGTGAGAAGGCAGGAATAGATAAAGGGAAGGAGCTAAGAGTCTGTGCCTCAAAGAGTTTTATGTATAAGGAGTAACTTATTTAACAAAAGCCCTGTTTTTTAAATATGTTGCTTTCTTCTAAATTTTTGCTTTTATATAATTATGTAATATTCAATTTTTTAAAATGTGTTTTCATACCTAAACCACCTGGTAATCCTAATTATACTGAAATCCTCAAAATTCAGTATAGATATTAAATCATAGAGAGTTGGTTCATTATTTTTTTTTAATTTTAGGGAAAATGTATGTCAAAATAGAGAACCAAATGTAAATTTTATACCTGGTACCATTATATGATATTTTAATTCTCTGAAGAATTGTGAAACAATCAGGAAATATAGAAGTAGTTCCTGTCTATAATTGTTATATATACAGGTATATATATATGTAGTCACATACTAGCTTTGCTCACAATTTGTTTAAAACATTCTTTATAGAAATTCCGAACTGTTTTATATTCCCATCTAGGCAGACTGACTGACACTACTACAAGTGATTATTCTAATCACATTCAATTTTCAGATCCATTTCTCACTCAGATAAATATGCATAGTGTCATAATGAAATCAATACTTGCACTGGTACAAGATATTTCCAAAATTCTACATGCTAACATATTTGAAGATAGAGGGAAAAAATGCCAACTGAAATATCAGAGTAAAATAATCTACCAAGTAAAAATAAAAACTCAGCTTCTCCAAGTTTTTAGACTGAAAGAAGACAAACACAAACACATTCCCTGCATATTAAAGGACATACTTCCATCAGGGAAAAATTCAAATCAAAAACTACTAATATTTTTTACGCTTGTTGATAATGTAAGAAAAAATGTGGAAACAAAGACTGTAGTTCTGGTTTGGTAGCTGAAATACTAATTCAGAGCTCACAGGAAAGTTCCATTGTTTAAACTTTGTACAAATGCCTAAATTTGATTTGTTTTGTTCCCAATATAATCTCTAGTAATGCAGCCTGTCATGAACATAAACTGTTCGTTCCATGATACACTGCTTCTCTGGAGCTGCGTTTGATGTTTAAGGATATACAACATGAGCCACTGCTCTTGATTTTGACCTAGTCTAAAGAAATATTTAGTTCTCATTAAGCTCTTCTCACAGGTGAAATAGTGAATTATATTACTAACTCATATCACTTCTCTAAAGAGCTATGATTTTTTTTTACATATTTAGAGATTAGAATTTCTGATGATAAACGTGAAGTCAACACATTACTGTATTCTTCAGTGCTGGCCACTAGGGAAAGTTCTCATTATAGAGTGACAGCCAAAGGCCATTTTCCCTGTTAAACTCAGATGAAAACTAAGCTATTTTGATCCAATCCTTTTGAAAAGATAAGACTGGTGTTATGGTTAAGACCTCAGCTGACAGATTTCGAATAGGACCATAGTTCGAAGCTATGGGGTTTAAGAGAAAGAACAAAGAGCTTCTGAATCTGCCTACAATGAAGTAGCTCATTTAATGGAATAAACTGCATGGAACCTACTCTTTTCTTATCAAATGAGATATCCTTTACTTTTCCTGGACAGGTTTAATTGCTCAACCCACTTGGTTAGAATATTTTTGAGGCTAATTACTTGTCAGCTATCATTAGAGACATTAATGACAATTTAAAAATCACTATTCCGGGCTTCCCTCGTGGCGCAGTGGTTTCGAGTCCGCCTGCCCATGCAGGGGACACGGGTTCGTGCCCCGGTCCGGGAAGATCCCACATGTCGCAGAGCGGCTGGACTCATGAGTCATGGCCGCTGAGCCTGCGCGTCCAGAGCCTGTGCTCCGCAACAGGAGAGGCCCCAACGGTGAGAGGCCTGCGTACCGCAAAAAAAAAATCACTTATTCCTCAAAGCTTCCCTTGTGGACTATCTCACAAAATGACATACAGTTGCTGACCCACAATCAAATGTCGTGGGTAACTGGTGAGGGGTAGGGGTCGTATAACCCAGCCATAAGAAATTATAAATAGTCAATATTATGCAAAAACGTGGTATTTGGGGTGTTAGTGATGTCTCAGGATCCTCCCCCTCTCTCACCAGGCCCACCACTCTCCCTGCTTGATGGAGGAGATGTTTCTTTCTTCTTTTCCAGACAGGGCTCTGCCCCTAGTCCCTTGATTAGCTTTGACCCCAGAAATGGACTAATCATCAAACTAATGAAGCTTAAGCTTTAGGGCCTCTCATCTAATCGTCATTTGTAATTTTACATTTTTAATAGTGCTCCACCCGCATTGTGTAATCTTAAGGCCATACAAAACCTGGATTTGCCTAGGAGATTCATGTGTATGATGTGAAAATAAAACTAAAGTGAAGGTTTTGCCCCTAATTATAACTTAAGTCTAGATTAGAGAGAGCCCTAAGAACTCTGACCCACATCCACACGTCGTTAGGTCTGTGCTCAGATGGCACTACTGGCAGAAGTCTTCCCAGCTACGTTGTTTAAAGGGTTACCCTAGTCCACTCCTGGCACTCCCTCGCTCCATGTTTTGCATTTTTATGACACTTGTAACTAACCAATATCGCACAACACATTTATTTTCTTCCTCCCCACTTGTAATATGAGCTCCAAATGGGTATGTTTTTACCACTGAATTTCCAGCATCTAGAATAGTGGTCGCTACATAAGCTAAAGTGACCATACAACTTACTGTCCAAACAGGAACACTTTCGAGAATAAAAAGGAGCATTATTAATAATTATACCAGAATATCAACTGTAAACTGCCGGTTTCAGGAAACTGGAACCAAAGTCAACAATAAGCACGAATTGCATATATTGCCCCTAAGCAGGAGGAAGTGAGAGAAAAGGGACTTAATATCAGATAGCCCCCTTCTTACTCATGTTACCCTAGGGCCCAGCCTAAATCACGTTTTCTTCTAAGGTTGGCAGGACATCCTTTTATTGGGAAACTCTCTCTAATTCATCCCATTGTCGCAGTAATCAGTGTTCCTGATCAGTTGGGAGTTATTCCCCACCACCTCTATCCCAATCCCACCAGGCAATATTTGGTAATGCCTAAAGACATTTTTGGTTTTCCCAACTGGGAGGGTACAGGGTACTCTGAGCATCTAATGGGTAGAGGCTAGGGATGCAGCTACAGATCCTATAATGCAAAAGACAACGTGAAACTGCAACAAAAAATTATCCAGCCCAAAATAAGGTCGAGAAACTATGAAGTAACCAAAGAAGAAATGGCCCCAGAAAATAATTATTCCCATTCAATTCCATCTTTAATCCCATTATTCTTCCCAATAAAATAAATATTCCACTTCTTAGTACTATTACATAATGACCCAAAGAATAAGAAGGCGGGTGGCTGGTGGGGACTGAATAAAAAACTAAACATTTATCTAGTATCCGGTATGTGCCACATATTTCACGCTATTTCACTTAATCCTGGCAACAAGTCCTATGAGGTATCATTGTCTCCATTTTACAAATGAATGAACAAAGCCTGTGGCTTACTTATCCTGACCACATTTTAAGACCCATATCTCACACATCATATTTAAAACTCCGTCCAGAAAACAGCCTTGCTTCTCTATTTATGTGAACTCCTTTTGCTAATTTTAACTCATTTCTTCACTCATTTACTTAGATTTATTTTTAGCATATCCACAAAATGCAAGGCACAATCCTAGGCCCAGGGAATAAAAAAGCCTGGAACAAAACAAAGTGTCTGCCTTAAGGGAATTTAACTGCACTGAAAAACAAAACAAAAAACTTGCTTAGATATTCATTTCCTTCTCCCTGGGAACTGAGCCATTACCCAGCCATTCACCCTGAGAGCACCAGCTGGCACATGGTGTTGAGAGGTGCTGGGAAATTACTGCATAACTCTTTACAAATTGTTTCTGCTATGTTATGTTGTTTTGAAAATGTTATGAGGTTAAAAAGCGGGGTAAACCCTTTTAGAATTTTTCTAAAAGAATCAGACTGGCTTAGAAAACTAAGTTACTGGCAGTGCTGCTGCTCTTTCTTTATGCAAATAAACTTGAAGGGAGCCGTAAACTGAAAGAATAAGAAGAATGAGCCCAGAAGGTTAAATAAGTCTGAATAATTAGGGTAACCTAGGGAAAAAGCACAGGAACAGACATGGAAAAAAAGAGTTCAAATTTTTAGCAAAATGAGGAACCACATAATCCTATCATATAGTCAATTATCCTTAGGAGTCCACATGCCATCTGAAGAACAGGACACATATGAAAGAGCTTTCAGTTTTTTGCTTTGTTTGAATCATGTATAAGGAAACATAATAGGTTGTCTAAATCTGAACCATAAGTCTGAATTCTAGTTAGAATTCTGATTGAATTCATTTAGGTGCCTATTATGTGCATACTATCTAAAATAAAGAAATATATTATGTGTCAAACATTGTAAGTACTATGATATTAAGGTGGGTAGGACAGAAAGTGAGAAAAGATTCTCTTTTTGATGAGGTATTAATAGAAAGACTCTCAGATAAAGTAACATTTGAACAGAGACTTAAAGGAAGGAGTGAGCCATGTTAAAACATCTGGAGAGTGTCCCCAGCAAAAGAGCAGACCATGTGAAGGGTCTGAAGTGGGAGCTGTTTTGGAGCACTGAAGGGAAGCAAAGAAGTCAACGTGATTAGGGTACATTTTGCCAAGAAGGAAAACAGAATGAGATAAGTCAGAAAGGTAGACTGGGGACAGATCATATAGGGCCTTGAAGGCCATGGTAAGGGCAAAGTGAGCTAAGAAGCCACTGGAGAATTTTGTAAACAGAGGTATTATGATCTGGTAAATTTATGTAAAAAAAAAGTACTCTGGTTGCTGTGTAGAAACAGGCTTTGTGGGGCATGGATAGAATCAAGGGACTGGTTAGCCTACTTCACCATGGGGAAGACGGTGAGGAGACATTTCACAATCAGAGCATTTAGGATTGGGATAGATGGAATGCGGGATGTGAGAGCAAGAGAGGAGTCAAGGATGGACTTTAAGATGTTTGGATTAAGCCACTGGCAGAAGGAGCTGTATTTACAGAAATGAGAAAGACTTCTGGAGGAGCGGATTTCAGAGGAAATTCAAAAGTTCCGTTTGCTGCGTTACATTTGAGATGTCTAATTAGCATCTAAGTGCAGATGTCAAGTTGAAAATTGAATAGGTGAGTCTGGGGTTCCCGATTGAGATCGGGGCTACACATATGATACTGGAACCCACCAGAGAATAGATGCTTCGCAAAGCATTTGGAGCACTGGATAAAACACACAGTTAGAGAAAAGTTGAGGATGGAGACCTCAGGTCCCTCAATATTTGATGTTTGGAAAGTGGAGGTAAATCTAGCAAAAAAAGAGTGAAGAACAGTGTGGTGTGAAGAGAACACAGAGGCCAAAGGAGAAAGTGTTTCCAGAAAGAAGGAAGGATGAACAGTATCAGTGCTCCTAAGTAAGATGTATGGGCCACTGGGTTTGAAACAAGCAGGCTATTAGAGACAATGATAAAAGCAGGTCCTGCCGAGTGGTGGGGACAAAAGCCTCACTGAAATGGGTTAATAGAACATCAGAAGTGAAGAAAATTAGAGACAGCTATTTTGAGGACTTTTTCTCCAAGAAGAACAGTAGAAATGAAATGGGGGCTGAGGAAGGATGGGGGAGTCAAATGAGTTTTTTTTTTTTAATGAGAATATCACACATGAAGATTCTTACTCCTAAACTTAAATCCAAAATTTCTCAAACTGATCGAAATATCTTTCCCACATAAACTTGTCCATCAATATGGGTAGCACCTGTGGGTGATCATCTGACCACCCCCCTACATCTGCCTATCTTTAAATATCTTTTCATTCATTCTATTCATTCATTCATGCAACCAATTTTTATTGAGTGCTTATAATATGGCAGGTACAGTACTAGGCACTGAGGATAGAGAGTTAAAAAAAATACAGATAGAGTCCCTGTCTTCATCGAGTCTATAGTGTGGTGTAGAAGATTAACACTAAACAAGAGCAAAACCAGTTATGAAGAGGAGCATAGGAGCTTCTGTGAGACACTCTCTTACCAGGAGATGGGGGTGGAGCTGCCAGTCCAGCAAGGCCAGCCCTTGAGAAGACCAGAAGGATGAGTCTCAACTAGCCAAATAAAGGAGACAGTCCAATAAGATCATTCCCAGCAGCAAAGGGAAAAGCTTGTGGGAGAGTTCAAAGTCAGAGAGAGCTTAGCATATTGGGGGGACTAAACAAAGCCCCTTGCAAAGTGAACAAAGAGACTGAAGTGCCAGAGCAAGAAGTGGGGCTAGGACAAGTCAGGCTCACAACCCTAAAGGGCTTTACGAACCATATTCAGCATTTAGAGGCTTGAGCACAGAGAGATACAAACAAGTGGTAACTGTTTCCCACCTTAATGCCTTGACACGTTTCCCTTCTGCCTGAAACACTATTTCCCCAATTTCCATAACTGATTTATTACCATCCTTGAGGACTCAGTTTAAGTATCACTTCCCTGAACACCTTGTTTAGTGTTAGACTCTAAATACTTTTATTCGCAACATATTTTTCAAAGTATCTATCACAACTTGTTGTCTATAACTTATGGGCATATTTGTTCTTGGTTTCTTCCACTCATCTGTAAGCTCTATGGAGTCAGGGATCTGCATGCCTTGTTTGCCACCATATCCAGAGCACTTGGCACACAGCAGGCACTCAGTAAATAAGTAAGTTTAAGTGTATGTGCATTTACTGGATGTAGTCATAGAAGAAGAAGAAAAATCAAAGATGATGTCAAACTTTCTAATTTGAACAACAGGAAAGTTGGAATGTATTGGTGAAGAAGCAAGCTTAAAGAGAAAATGATGTTAATTTTTAGTAACGCAAGGCAGATAAGCATGACCTGTGGATAAAGTGCAAAGAGTGAGAATGGGGGCCGGGGGTGGAAGGGAGCCTAAACTAAATAACTGAGAGGAAGAGAAGGCAATGAAATGTCTGACAAACAGTGCTAATAATTAGGGAGGCAAACCAGGAAAATGTAGTGCTGTGAAAAAATGATGTTTCAAATAGTAAGAAATGTTCAACAGTGGCAGATGCTCTGAAACCATCGAAGTAAAGGATGAAAGTGCTTTACTGAACTTGGAGACATGGTAACCACTGGTGGGAGCAGTTTGTGTGAAGAGAGGTGAACTGCTGCTGGTTGAGGGGTGAGTGAGTGGGAAGTGTAATCAGTGCCTTTAGGTGACAATTGTAAGAGTTTTGTAGAAACAGTGGAAGTTCATGGATAGGTGGGTTGAGTAGTTTGTTTTGTTTTGTTTTTTAGGATTGGTGATAACAGAGCATACATCCTGAAGGGAAGGAACTTGAGAAAGAGGAAGATATTGAAGGTTAGGGATGCTCAATGCCACAAGGCCCCTGATGGAGGGTATGAGGGCTAAAGGACAGGTAGACACATTAGCCTTACATAGAAAAAGAGGTACCTATGCCATAGTAAAAGGAGAGGAAAGAAGAATAGTCAATATGCAGGTAGTTTTGCAGATTTGTTGATGGATGTTGACAGAGTTACTACCTGATGGCTTCTAATTTGTCTGTGAAGTAAGTCAGTATAAACATTTGCCAACCTAAGTCCCCTAAGGGCTTCCTGCCCCCAGACTTGTCCCCTGCAAATCAGTCCTCCTTACTGCCACTGAATTGTCTACATAGCTGGTTATGTCACTCCTTTATCTTCATCCTTCTCCCTCTGCTTTATGTGTATCTCTAAAACTGTACTGACCTTATATATTGACCAATATAAGTGACATTATGTCATTAACTACCCTTGTTTTAAGCGACATTAGCTTATTAATTTTACCCTTCTTGGTGCCTAGTCGAGAACCTGACACATACTAGTTGCTCAGGAGAGATTTCCTGAATACATTAACTGACATTGAGGAAATGTGAACAAAATGTGTTTTGATTAACTGTTTAGCTTGAGCAACAGGTATATGCCTACATTCTTAAGTTTTCTTTAAATCTTGTTCCAAATTATTTGTTTTTTATCATCTAGGAACTGCTTGTGAAAGTTGTGCAGTTATATTTTAACAAACTCAGAAGGTAATTTTTAATATCTACTTATGCAGTAAATTATCTAGGTCAACCATGCCTGCTAAGGAGGTTTAAGATCATATCTGTTACCCAATGATAACACCGACATCTAGCGGTTATTAATCTGACTTTTGGTTACATATTTTATTCCCTCAAAGGACAAAGCTGGTTTTAAAATGTTTAAGTACTGTGTCAGCACTAGCTCACATATCACAGGTATTGTTAGCCAAATTTAGAAAAATACATTTAGGATACAGGGTACTTTTTAAAGAAATCATGTTCTATAAAGAAACGTGAAATAGGCACCTAGAAAGTGAGCTGTCCAAGGTTCTTGACTGAGGATCCAACTCTGCTTCTCAGAGTGTTTTCTGCAGACTCTAGTTCTGCAGGCCTTAATAAGTATTACTCATTTATAATACAGATTCTCTGGTTAAATAAATATCCAACTTTTCCACCTCTAATCCCACTCCTTCATCCCCTGTCTCTCTCTCTCTCTCTCTCTTTTTAATCTCCATAGCACTTTGCACTATCTGACTTACTTTTTGTTTTTCATATTTATTTGTTACTGTCTGTGTCCTCCACTGGAATGTGAGCTCCATAGGGACATAGGATTTTTACATGTTTTTCTCGAATAAAGCTTGGCCTGTAATAAAAACTCGATGAGATATTTATGACTAACTGAAATAAATTTGAGAAATATTGAATTAAACAAAGTTAAACAAAATTATCCACTTTAGAAATTCTGAAGGCCATTAATATGCTAATAGTATTACTAATTCCAAAGAGAGGCATATAGCATTTCTCAAATATCCTTCCTCCCTCTCATCCCTACCCACCCTCTTCATACTACAGGATCTGTTCTGCTGAATACATCTTGGCAACGGCTGGTCTGACTCATGGTCCTAAGACTCCAATTCATTCACATTAAATTCTGTGGTTCCTGCCATACCCTGTGGTACTCATATTTCAAATTAACATACCATGTAATACTCAGGATACACTAAATTGAAAACAGAGAACAAACTGCACCTTTGGTGGTGAGTCAAATAATACAGAGAGGACATAAAACCTATTCCAGTGAATAGCCCATGATGAACTATATTTAAATGATATTTATCTGAATCCCATCTCCTTCTGAACTCAAGGATTATCAAAATGGAAGTCTGAATTACTTGTGAAATACAAGAAAGAGTTTGTCATGTGGAAAAATTAAGGTTGCTTGGAAAAGCATGGCAAAATTATTGTTCACTTTCATTAGAGAAACACAGGCATGATATGTAAGAAAAACATTTCAACTGCTACTTATTTAAAGCAACAAAAATCCTGTATGTTAACCTTCAGGAATAACCTTACAAGAATATACAATGAAAGACTATGACCTCTCAGGAAAGAGGTCATAGTCTCTTTATTAAGTAAAAGAGACTATGCGCAAAATGGGACTCCATGCGTCCGAGTCCCATTTTACTTTAACAAAGCCCTTTCCATTTTGTTCCATTCTTATTTCAGTAGCTGCATCCAGAGCAAAGAGGAGCCATCCTGAAAACTGATTGCATGGTATTGTCATCACAGCATGCTTGCCATCTTTCATGGGGAGAACAAGTTGTTCACATAGCCATGCACAGTTTGTTAAATCCTTAGCAACACTGAGAAATGCAGCATAAAACTAAGGTAGTATTATCCATCACAAGACAGAACCAGAGTCTACACAGCCAAGTTAAATTGCCTGTCATCTTTTCACATATTGAGCTAGTCATGCAGACACTGCCTTACTATTAAAAGGACTGTATATTTAACAGGCAATTTCTTTATAATAGGAATAATTGAAAAAAAATAAAATACAACTACAAAAAATAGCTGCAGGAACTTCCAAAATATGTCTGCTCAGTTGGCAAGAATTAATCATTATCATTCTAGGCTTGATCTCAAAAATCTTCTCAGGAATCCTAGAAAACAGACTGAACAAAAACAGATCATCTCTTCCTTAGGAATCTCCTCTTCTATAATTGGGTGTGTGGCAGTGTGTAATCCTGGAAAGGACATGTTTTCAAGATTAGATTCAGGACACCTGTGTTGAAGTTCCAGGTCAGTGGCTAACTAGCTGCATGGCCTGCCCAATTCCCATAGCCTCCTTGACCTGTATCTTCACCTATAAAATGAGGATTGTAATTCTGGTCCTACCTTCTTCACTGGGTTGTGAAATAATAGGTATGAAAGCATGGTTTGAAACTGCAGATACTATTCAAAGTTCTGCAGTGATGAGAGAATAGAAAGAAGAGAAAGTCTGTTGTGAGGGAGAAGATTAGATTCGCTGCACTGGGATCAGGAAAACAATAATATTGCCATTTGCCACTTCAAATTAATCTGTGAGCAGTCTCAACAGCAATTAGAACTTTCCAGTAAGAAGCTCCTATACTTCCTGGATAACTCCTCGGTACATTCAATAGGCAAATGCTCCTTAAATTCTCCCGTGTCCCCCAACTCTTAACACACCTACTGGTGATATCAAGATACTGGTTTGAAGACTATCAAATATGAAGCTGTTCAGTAATCTAGTTTGCAACACTTGAAAAAGATAGTTACCTTGGAAAGATTTTCAGAAACAAAATGGTTACAATGTGAGCACATTTCAAGAACCGAGAGAAATATTCTTTTCTTCTTACCCACTCTCCCTTTACTGACCTTGCTCCTTAGCAGGGAGCCAGCCTTTTCTCCACATAACACCAACTCTCTCCCTTTCATACTAATCTGGAGTAAAAGAGACGTGACACTTTTTCCTACACTGCTGGGCACACAAATCTAGCTTTTTCTTACTCTGCCTCTGCACGCTTTCCTAGATGGTACCCTCATACTCAGCTTTCTGCAGCATTTGTGGCTACGTAAACTTGTATGTACTTGTTAGCTCCCAAAGCACTCTTCCTAAAACCACCTTCATGTCTGGTTCTCTGTCATGAAGGAATGTTTTCTCCGAGCAGCCCCGAGATGTCTTGAACTTCATGGCAATCTGCTCTTCTGTTTGCTACTGGCAAGTGTGCAGTGTACCTGCTAAACATTGTCTCCTCTTCACAAAAGACAACATTTGCTTGGCATTTTCTTGATTTTTCTAAGGGATATTGAGTTCTGGATGAGTGTGACTGGATATGAGAAGGAGGGCTGCAGGTGACACTAAGCCATGAAGAGCTGGATACACAGATGGCCCTGACGGGATTGCTCACGGTGACAGTGCTTGCTGTGAGAAAGTGCTACATTTGATGGAAGAATGGCAGTTCTAGGTTATGGTCTGGAGTGCTAAAATAACCATCATTAATTTTCATTATCCCTGCCATCTTACTCAAATTAATAGCAATTTTTACATTTGATATGGATACTAGGTGTTTTCTTACCTTTCACAAACTGTAAAGACATCCCTTTAAAATCTTTGCTACTTTTATTGACAATATAAGTAAAAAACAGTGTGCTTGCTCTATAAAAAACACCTCTGAAACTTCAAACCCTTAATACCCTTAATCTGCTGCCCCTGCAAATGCATCTTGCCAAGTCCATTCTACGTATATATTCATTCTGGAGATCCCTGTGGATACAGAACTAGATGTATCAATGATCCTCATGCTTTGACCAAGAACTGAAATCACCTTTCACTTTGTGTGGTGTGAGAAAGGTGTCTGGGGTGTGATGCATGGAGGGAAGATGTGACTCTTACCTGCATTTGGAACCAAGGTAACAATTAGAAAAGTTATCAGGATGCCTTTCTCAGCCGTGACCATGCCAGCTCTCTGAATTCCCATCATGAGAGGTGCAGATCAATCTTTGGAGCCCCCAGGTACCTTTCATATAAAAGAATAGAGTTTTTCCCAAAAATATAACAGTTGATGTATTAAAAGCTCAGTGAGTTTAGTCACTTTTTATCTTTCCCTTTAAATCTGAATGATTGTACTGAGCTTTTAAGGTCTGTGCCAGCTAACTAGGGCATTTTAGTAATCTATTTTTAATATGTACCAACTTCTGTTCTTTTTAGTTCTGCCTTAAGACATACTTTTATCTTTACTGGTATGCAGAGATCATCAAAAAATATAAGTTCTCCATTACATGACAACTCATAATGAGTCTTAATGAAGCTTGGGAACAGCTGTTTAAAAACTCCCGTTAAATAGCTTCCTAAGCAGCATTCACTTACGATAGCCTCTCGGCTGCAACACTGCCTGAATCACAGAACTCACCATACATATAAAGAGAAGGGTGAGAATGAAATCTTTCTCCAGTTTCTTGAGGTATTTTACTTTAATCAGAATGCTAATACATGATCATGAATTAGTGCATTATGAACCATAAGCTCAATGCTTTTCACTGTTTTAATTATATTCCTTCATGGAGCAGAAAAGAAGTAAACGTTACCAGGCAAATTTTTTAAGAATTCATGTCCTCCATGAAAATGAGGGTGGGAGAGAGAACATAGAACACATTTACTTTTTAATTATATTGGAAACACGTTGCAACTGCAAAATGTTGAAAGTTAATCAAAGTCCAGTTGATTTCAAATAAGATCCACAATCTGAAATTTAAAGGGTTTTTAACTTCACTGTGTTGGTTAATACGTGTGAAGAACAGCTAAAACAAACTTCCAATATGAACTTAATCTCATTCTTTTTTTACTCCATTTACACTTTCAAATGGACTCATCTAGCTATCTTAATTTTTCCTCCCTATGTGTCAAGAGCCTTAGAAGAAAAGTTAATGGTCATGATAGTTTCACGATCTTATTTACTTCCAGGGTCCTCATTACTTCAAATACAGTAGTCCCCCCTTATCTGCAGAGAATATGTTCTAAGACCCCTAGTAGATGCCTGAAACCATGGAGAGTACCAAATCCTATATATACTATGTTTTACCCTATACATATAACTATAATAAAGTTTAACTTATAAATTAGGCACAGTAAGAGATTAAAAACAATAACTAATAATAAAATAGAACAAGTACAGGAATATACTGTAATAAAAGTAATGTGAATACGGTCTCTCTCTCTCCCTCTCTCAAAATATCTCATTGTATAAATGTAATGCCTTTTCCATCATAACTAAGCACTTATTTACTATGGCCTTAACTTTTGCAGTTTGTGGTATGACAGCAAAACTAGCACGAATTTTTTCCCTTCTTCACAATTTGATGGATAGAAGAGTCATTCTTACCATAGATCCTAGCAACCTTGGCATGTGGTATTTTTTCTTTCCTTATTAAGTTGAGAACTTTTAACTTTTCACTTAAAGGAAGCACTTTGATTGGAGAATTTAATCCATTCATGTTTAAAGTAATTATTGATAGGTAGTTAGCATCACTATTCATGTGCTTTGGGACCATTGTTAAGTGAAATAGGGTTACTTGAACACAAGCACTGCAATACCCCAGTCAATCTGCTAACTGGGATACCTATTAAGTGACTAATGGGCAGAGTATCCTGGACAAAGGGATGATCCACATCCCGGGCAGGACCTCACAAGATTTGATCATACTACTCAAAATGACACACAATTTAAAACTATGAATTTTTTATTTCTGGAATTTTCCTTTTAATATTTTCAGACCACAGATGATTGCAGTTAACTGAAGCCACAGAAAACGAAACTACAGACAAAAGAGGATTACTATTGCAGAGTTTTCCCTGTGTATGTTCTTTTTTTTTTTAACCTCTCACTTTAAGTGATTCATTTTATATCAATTACATCTCTAGTTGAAACCATTTCCTCTTGCCTTTGGTAGAGTGTAATGATCTGCTTGATGCCAAGTATAGAATAAACTGGCATCTAGCACAGTGTCTTAAACAGTGTAGGTACTGATGACTTGCTGATTTACAGAACAAGTCTCTCTAACTCTGATCTTTAGAGTATTCAACTCATTCACATTTTTCTTAAATTATCCCTCTCATCACTTAGATCATTATGTGGAATTTAATTAACCAACCACATAGGGCTTTGAAGGATTTGCCATGGTGTGCAACCAAAATAGCACTGTGTGCTTCTTAGATATTTATGAGGCAGTCTGATAAGAATTTAGTGTTCATTCACAGTAGTATCAACTTACACTTCTATCATCTTTACTATTTCACTTTACTATCTTTATTCCTCAAAGTTTTCTGACAACATATTCCAAAGCAAAGATATTGTATGTTTATAAAAATGTAGACATTTTATTTTAAAATATATATGGGACTAAGGTACGTGTTTTCCTTTTCTCCGTTGAATAATCATATAAATACAACTAAGAGAATAAGAAATAGAAATCCATTGTATACCTTTGATTTAACGTTTGTACGTAAAATCACAATACATGAGTGAAGGCTGCAAAATGTAGAAAGAGTACAAAAGAAGTGTAGGAACAATCTCTGAGAATACACCCATGGCTCTAGGTCTCAGATAAAGGCATCAGAGCACTCTTTTCCAAAGCAAGTGACATATACTTGTAAGCAATATCAATGATCTTTCATTTGCATAAATGAAATTTGTATATGATATATGGGCTGGTAGCAAAATATTTTCTGACCAACTTTAGCATTGTCTCTAAAAACAGGGAATAAAATAGAGGCTGAAAGATAAATCATACACACACACACAGAGCCATACTTGAAGGAAGCAGACCGTTTCTGAGGCAAGCTAGAGGAGAGATTGGTGAAAGCTCCTTTGCACTGCTAATCTCAATTTCCTGGAATAAATGAAGGCTAACAAACTCATTAACACATTATTTTGTTTCACAACAAGAACTGTTGTTATCATGAAATAGGAAGGAATTGGCAAACTTTTTCGACAAAGGATGAGATAATGAATATTTTATGCTCTGTGGGCCACATACAGCCTCTGTAACAACCTCCTCCTCCCCCTCTTCCTCCTTCTCTTCCTTCCAGTCCATTAAAAATAGAAGACCTGGGACTTCCGTGGTGGCCCAGTGGTTGAGAGTCCGCCTGCCGATGCAGGGGATACGGGTTCGTGCCCCAGTCCGGGAGGATCCCACATGCCGCGGAGCGGCTGGGCCCGTGAGCTATGGCCGCTGAGCCTGCGCATCTGGAGCCTGTGCTCTGCAACTGGAAGAGGCCACAACAGTGAGAGGCCCACGTACCGCAAAAAAAAATAAAGTAAAATAGAAGACCCATTGCTAGTTCATAGGCTGTACAAAAAAAGGATATGGGCCATATTAAAACTACAAGCTATAATTGCTGACCCCTAGACTAAAGCATGGATAGGATATCTCTCTCACCCCTCAAAAAAATTATGTAAATAATTGGTCTAGAAGGAATTAATGATGTCAGTCAAAGATGAGCGATAAAAGGACCCATAATAGACATCTGTATAAGACTGGGCTACTAAAAATTTAAAACGAAAAAGGAAAAACAGATGGTAGAAAAACTGTACTCAAAAGAATCATTTTTCATGGGGCAGATAAAACTATTGGATTGAATTTAATAGAAATTTCATAGAAATTCAAGGAGGTAATCACATATACAAGACAGAATCATAGCAGAGATACAAAAACCAACTATAATGTAAGCTCTGTGAGAAGATAAATTTTTGTCTCCTTTTACACTGCTCTATCACTAGCCCCTAGAATAGTGCCTGGCACATATTAAGTGCTTCATATAAATATTCGATTGAAAACATGAAGGACAGGACAACTTAAGAGAAAAAAAAATAAGCTGGCACAATTTAGGAAAGGGGTATAATAAAAACTAAGCTTATCATGGAAATGAAGGCTACTTTGGGAGTAGCAAGAAGGATATCAGACAATTGTGAATATGCAGTAAAAGACATGGAAGGCAAAGGATTAAGAAAATGATAAAAGGGATAATAAAAAAAATGCTACATGTGGAGGAAAAGCAAAGGATATATTACATTTGAATAGTTGGAGTCCTCAAAGAAAAAATGTTAAATGATAAACGAGCAAATATACAAAAATAAAATTCAAGAAACTTTCCTAAAAGGAGATTTAAATTTACAGGTTTGAAAAGTGCATCATATCCTACCAATAATAGACCAATACATAAATAAGTGATAAAGAAAAATATAAAGACTTATAGATTTACTGGACATCAAAGATAAATAAAGAATTCTCTGGACATCCAGAATAAAAGGTCAAGTCACTTAAATCAGAAATAAGTAAAACTGGTGTCACATTTCCTTCTGTATGGCAAAATCCAATACTAAAATCTAGTAGAGCAATTAAGTCTTTGAAGAGATCAGCAGAGTGTGAGCCAAGGATTTAATTAGCATTCATACTGTTATTCAAATATAAAAGGAATAAACAACACTAAATGCACAACACCTCAGGGGATATAGTTCTCAAGATGCCTTCTTGAGGGAACTATTAAAGAACCAACTTCAGTCAAATAAGGAGTGAGTGAAGAAACAATGTCAGAAGGACTGATGGTGAGCACCAAGTCTGTTAAACTGTAAGACTAAGCCTGAAACAAATGGACAGGTTATTATTACTGAAGCAAATGTAAAGACTATAAATCCAGTATTATGAAATATTAGAAATTGTAAAAGCTGGGAGAAGAGAAAAGAAGGTAGAAGGTGGTATTAATATAAATATACCAAATTCTTCCTCTTACCTCTAGAGGTAAAAAAGCTACAAGACACATGTACAGAAATACTCAGCGTTGTATTATTTGTAATACAAAATACTGGCAGCAACGTAAGTGAGCATCAGTGAGAAATTGGATAAATACTTTAAAGTGTATCTATACAAGAGAATACGGTGTCCATTAAAAGAATTAAGCCACTTTATAAACTGATAAGGAACAATTTCCAAGACATAATGTTAAGTTAAACAAAAAGCAAGTTGCAGAGCAGTATGTAGAGAATGATGTCAGGTTAGGCACTCTGCATTTCCTGCCTGCTTTCCTCAAAGCAGGTAGGAAGGAAAGAAGGAAGGAAGGAAGGGAGGAAAGGAGGGAGGGAGGGAGGGAGGGAGGGAGGGAGGGAGGGAGGGAGGGAAGAAAGAAAAAAGTTGATAGAGTCTCTAGAAAGTTATGGATGAAGTTGATGTCAGTGATGTATCAGTCTATGACAGAGCCTGCTCTTGTAAGAGGAATGTGGGAAATTGGGTTATGGGAACGAGAGAAAGGTAGGTTTTTCAGTATACACATTTTTATGTCTGTTGAAATGTATACACTGTGCATGAATTTTCTAATCAGAAAAGATGAATTAAGTAATTTTGCTGGTCAAACGTCAGGGAAACATTACATGTTTTGGCCTGCCTCAGATTAGAAGGAGACAAAGACAACCCAGAAGTCTTCCCTGGATATAATAAAGGTCAAGGAGCCCTGCTTGGGTAAAACTGTGTGTTGGGGAGTTGTGTGTGTGCAAGGGTCCACATTAAGTCACCATGAAAAAGGTCAAGTAATTTCATCCAACAAATATAAAGCAAAGACAAAATCCAAAGGGACACAGTCAGAGGGTTTCAATATTATGGTAAATGGATAAAGTGGCCAGTTTGACACTTGACTCCATTCTATACACAAGTTTGACACTTGACTCCATTCTGTACACAGGGCCCAGGTGCGTTGCTGCGCAGTTTGAGGCTAAGTGCAGAAAACCAAAAAGGTGAGGGTTCCCTTGATACTAAAATGAGACCCGTTTCCACTCTCACATATTTTCTCCTGGAAAATCACCATGGAGACCCAGGCTGGTCAGGCAACCACCACGAGTCAAAGACAAATTCATTCCAATTTATTTGCTGTTTCCTTGTATCAAACCTAGAGACACCTCTACTCTGAAAGGTACCATATCTCTGGATCCCAGAAGGGCTAGCTTCCCTTTCCTGTTTTGACTGCTGCCATCCAATAAATGGTTTTTGCTTTAAAGGCTTCTGTGTCAAATATTTAATTTGGTTGGCTCCATAAAGGTTGAAAGGAAACAATAAATGGGGTTTAGTGCTAAAAGTTGTAAGTTATCTCAGTAACTCAGACCTAACTGGCCATCTGCTGGGAAATGCTATAGTTATCTGACCCCACTCCATCTCTAGAGGGCTGTTTGAGCCAGGACTTTATGGAGGTGCAGGAGTGATTGAAATCCTTTTATGAAATGAAAACCACGTAGAATTTACTATACACTTAACCACCTGGGGTTATAAAATATAAAATAAATATCCTATCTCTATTCATAAAGACCTAATGAAATGCCTTAATTCAGCTAAAGAATTTAGCTAAAAATCTTTTGGTTCCACGTATACTTTAAAATTTTATTTCTCAATAGCATTTTGTCCCACCTTTACCTGCATTAGTATGTCATTTCACTAGTATATCAGTGAACTTATTACTTGCAAAATCATTTCTTCTAAAGATGATTGCTTACATTTCACTTTAGGTTCAGAGTTTTTATCAACTGTACTTCTAAGGAGACTCTGGTTTCCTTCTTTCTGCTCTCAAAAGTGACTGCCACTGGTTACTTATGAGCAGTGAGTGATCTTATAGCTTTCCAAGTCTAGGTTAGGCACTCTGCATTTCCTGTCTGCTTTCCTCAATAAAATGCTTGTTACTCATTCTGCCCTGATGGCCAAGAAGGGAAATACTATATTCTGGGTCTAGAACAGAACTGCCTGATTGAAGTCTGACCTAAAACATACTCCCCAGAGGGATGAACCATGACTCTTGCTACACTTGCTGTATAAAAGTATGAAACAGCATTAGCTATAATCTATAAAAATATACTGTGGCTATTACAATTTAGCTATTTACTATTGTTTAATTTTTTTTAAAAAACTTAATGAAATACCCATTTAAGTGTCTAAGCTGTCCATTTCATTCTACATGAATAGATATAACCATAGCCAATATATTTTCTTTGGGAAGCAAAACTAGAAACTTAATTTTTGGTTATCAACAACTCTATATACTATTATGGTTTTATTTACCAGGGGTAAAATGGAGATTTAGGATGGAGATGGAAAACTCCACTTCACATTTAAGCACAGTAACTAAGCTGCCTCAATGCAACCTTCAATTAAAAAGGAAGTCATAAAAATTACTATTCCCATCTTTGATCATTTATCTTTTAGCTGCAGGGAATGGCGATGGTTTTACACACACAAAAAAAAGAAAAAACATGTTCACACCTGGCTGCAAATTAAAATGTCTTATTATATTTTAAAAGAGCAAACTACACCTGGGGTGAAAGCATTGAATAATTCCTGAATAGCATGTTCAGTCTTTGTGATGACTTTTTAATATAAATCAGGTATTTTCAAGTGTTCCCTTAAATTTCCATGCTTTCTTTTATTCATTCATGCTCGTTTCATAAGATATAAGACAAACATTTAGCTGTAACGGTTTTCTTAGTGTAAGTTATTAGAATGATCAGCGTCATTCACAAACTGAAAGTTGAAAAGTGGAGTGGGGGAATGCATGTGTGTGTGTTAAAGAAATTTTGAGCAATGTCACCAAGATGGTAAAGTAAATTGTTCCTGACTTCACTCCCCCTCACAAGAGGAACAACTAACCACTATTCAAGAACAAGACACGAGACTGCATTAGAAGGTAAGAGAAGCAGCTAAATGTTGACTGCCTTGCCCCTCCCCCAGTTCAGTTGCAGCACCGCACAGAGAGGTCTCCCCAGAGCCTCTGGGAAAAGAGACCCCAGGGGAACAATCAGCCCTGCCTGGGCTTTGTGGGAGCCACTACTCTGATCTTACCCCACAGGGACTGCAGGGGAATCTGACTGTGACAGAGCAGGGAGGAGGGACTGCAACAACCAGCACAGGGATCTTACAGACTGCGTTTGTACCTGCACTGTCCAAGCAGCAATTCCAACCTGCAACTTTTCTCATCTGCAGAACTAAATTGGCGGCACACTCTGACCAGGGAACTCAGCAGTGTGCAGAGCTGCTTGATTCAGATCCTCAGAGAAGTTCTGCCATCCCTAGAGCCCACGTCCAGGCAAGGCACTAAGTCACACCCCGTCCAGCCAGAGGAGCTGGTGAGAACACCTGGGAGTGTGCGGCCCAGTGGTGCTCAAGCACAGAGGCAGACGGGCACAGCTGATCGCCCCCAGAGCAAAGGCAGTACTGGGTGTGGAGAATTTTCATGGTATGCAAGGGCAAGGGGATTAATTTATAGCCAAGGCTGAGGGTAGCTCCTGGAACCTCCCATCCAGAGAAACCTATTTGAGAAATCGAGAGTTTCCTAGAGCAGCCCCTCTCCTTCCCGCCCAGGCAAGGAAGCTGAGACATAGCTCCAATTACCCTCTGTGGCTCCTGGCCCTACCTGACCGGAAGGGCTGGTAAGAACATGGGGAATCTGTGCATCTCAGCAGCACTCAAGCCAAAAAAGGGCAGCCAGAGCTGAAGGTCAGCAGAACAAAACCAGTGGACTTGTTCAGTCAGGGAATTTGAGCACAGGTCAGCTTGAGTCAAAGCAACAAGGAGCTTTACCAGCATTAAAGCTGCTGCTTCTTCTATTGTGTCTGGACAGGGAAACTAATCTGTAGCCCCACTCATTACAGACTATGGCCTCTAGCATGTCTGACCAGGGAACCTAACCAGAGCACATGGGAAACTGCAAAGTCCATTCAACAGCCCTGCTTACAGTGGCACTTGAACAGAGAACAGTCCATGGCTTTTCCCATCTGCAGAGCAAAACCAATGGCCTCACCCGACCAAGGAATTCAATACACACTCCTGCCTGATTTGAGTCCCCAAGCAATGAGGTGTACAGGCCCAGGGTTTCATCCTGCTCCCCTGCCAGGAACAGAATCTAATTCATAGCTCCTTCTACAACTGAATATAGCACCCAGTCTCAACCATTAAGCCTGTCCAGAGAACCCAAGCAACTGCAGAGCCTATACCACAGCTTCACTTGGGTAGGGAACCAAGCCAGCGGTCCTGTTCAACTGTTCTCAGCCGGTAGCACACTCCCAATACCCAACCTCTGAGTCTGAACAGTTGTTTCACCAAAATACAGACCATAATAATAGGCCCCACCTGCCCAACAACAATACCAGCAGACACACCCAGAAACCCAAACTGAACCGACTACTGAAGATCCATTTCTGCCAAAGCAAACCTGTAAAGTCTGGAAAAGGAACCACATTACTTACATGTGCAGATACCAATGTAAGGAGTCAAGGATCATGAAAAACAGGGTAAATACGGTACCACCAAAGGAAACTACTTAAGCTCTAATAACTGATCTTAAAGAAACGGAAATCTATGACCTGTCAGAAAATGAATTGAGAATTACCCTCATAAAGAAGTTTAATGTGGTATGTGTGGGGGTGGTGGTGGGATGAATTGGGAGATTGGGATTGACATATATACACTAACATGTATAAAATGGAGAACTAATAAGAACCTGCTGTATAAAAAATAAATTTAAAAAAAAGAAGTTTAATGACCTGCAAGAACACATAGACAGACAACTAAATGAAATTAAGAAAAAAAAAATACATGAAAACTGAGAAGACTGACAGAGCAATAGAGACCAACAAAAAATAAAAATAAAAACAGAAATTTTATAACACAATAACTGAACTGAAACACAATGCACAAACAATAAAAATCAAAATTAAAAAGTGGGACTACATCAAACTAAAAAGCTTCTGTACAGCAAAAGAAACCATCAACAAAATGAAAAGAAGACTTACAGAATGGTAAAAAAATATTTGCAAGCAATATATCTGATAAGGAGTTGATATCCAAAATACATAAGGGACTTACACAATTCATGAGCAAAAAACCCCAAATAACCCAATTTTAAAATGGCAAAGGACCTGAACAGACATTTTTTCAAATAAGATATATTAAAAGGGCAACAGGTACATGAAAATATGGTCATCAGGGAAATGCAAATTTAAACCACAATGAGATATATTACCTCATGCCTGTTAGAAAGGGCCTCATCAAAAAGAAGAGATAACAAATGCTGGCATAGATATAGAGAAAGGGAACGCTTGTATATTGTTGTTGGAATGCAAGAACTACTATATGGCCCAGCAATTCTACTTCTGGCAATGTATTCAAAGAAAACAGAAACACTAACTCTAAAAGATATCTGTACCCCCATATTCACAGCAGCATTATTTATAGTAGCCAAGACATGGAAACAACCTAAATGTCCACTGGTGGATGAATGGATAAAGAAGTTATACATACACACACAATGGAATACTACTCAGCCATAAAAAATGAGGAAATCCTACCATTTGCAACAACATGGAGAACTCTGAAGACATTATGCTGAGTGAAATAAGTCAGAAAGGTAAATACTATATGATCTCACTTATATGTGGACTCTAAAAACAAAAACAAAGAAAGAAATTTATAGAAAAAGAGATCAGATATGTGATTGTCAGATGAGGAGGGTGGGGAGAAGGAAAAGTGGAGGAAGATGGTAAAGACATACAAGATTCCAGTTATAAGATAAATAAGTACTAGGGATGTAATGTACAACATGATGATTATAGTTAATATTGCTATATACTATACAGAAAAACTGTTGAGAGTAAATCCTAAAGTTCTCAACACAAAAAGATTTAAAAAAATTTTTCTTCTTTCTTTTCTTTATATTGTATCTATATGAGATGACGGATGTTAGCTGAACCTATTGTGATAATCACTTCACACATGTAAATCAAATCATTATGTTGTATGCTTTAAGCTTACACAATGATGCATGTCAATTATTTCTCAGTAAAACTGGGAAAAATGTTAAGTATTAATGCACAAAAATGTATCTTTAAAGTAAAAATGCTATTCACTTTGCATTCTAAGAGAACTGTTTAAATTTCTGTAAAAAGAAATAAAAACACAAGTTATGGGCTTTCAGCCTCTGCAAAGAAAATGCAGATTCTGTTTTTCTGTCATAAACCTGTAGTTTTTGATAGCATCATTCACATTTACACCTTCTCATAACAAACACAGTGTCTTGCACCAAATAGGCAGCTAGTATATTTGATAAACAGAACTAAATATAAGTTATCTGATTCTCAGAGCAAACATTAAGGCAAATTCAGGCAATTATATTCCTTTCCTCTTCTAATTCCAGTGACAATGACAACAAATACACTGACTCCTAGGAGCAGGGAAGGAAAGAGAAAGGAAAACTATGAAGCCATATAGAAAACTAAATCAGAAGGAAGGTCCTATGAGAAAATATTAATAATTACAATCGTAAGAATTAAAACTTCAAAAGTTCACAAATGGATAAACAGAAAAACAATAGCCATTGTCAGTCATTTCAATGACTTGAGAAAATTTAACGTTATAATATGTATTAAAGGAAAATGAGAAATTATTAATGAAGCAATATGAAAACAATCATATTTTACAGAGAAAGTGTTCATTGAACAGGAAGAAAAAAAACAGAGTCAACCAAGTGAATATTGCTAATAAAATTTAGAATTCAAGACCTGTTGGTTTCTGTAATTCCATTACAGGTATTGAAAAACTGACAATACAACATCTGTGTGACACAAATCTGGTTCCGATACTTTTTGCAATGGAAGCAGTAGCTAATGGGATGTAAAATGAATAGAGACACTGCTGCCTGAAAAAAACTTTTTTTCATTTTTCAGAATGTTTCTAATTGTAGAAACCATGATATTGGTGGCCAAAGAGAAAAATAAGAATTAACAAGAAATTAATCTTTCTAACATAACTTGGTCCTTGGAGCAGTGGAGGTTATAAGACATTTGGAGCTTTTTTCCTGCCTTTAGATTCTACTGAGGAAAAATCTAAGGACCGGAAAACCTTAGTTTTAATCTAGGTTCCATTTAGTCACTGTGCAACACTGAACCTTGCCTCTTTAGTTTTCATCTTTGCTAAAACGAACATATACCAGATAACTCTCTCCAAATACACTTTTCTTGTTATACAACTTTCACAATATAAATTCAAGGATGTGGAAATTACAGTAATGATCCAAGTGATTTGATTAGTATAGTCTGCTTGTCTAGGTGACCTGTGTGAACAATAACTCTTTTTTCCTAAATAGAATTGTTAAATGCGCGTGTTAGTCATGTAATTCTTGAAACTATCCTTTCAACTAACTCTGGACAGATAGCATCAGAGAGTTCAGAGCAGTTCAGCCATTAAAGAGGGTAAGCTTCTGCCCTGCCTGCAACGGTTAGAAATATATTTCTTTTATAAATGTCTGAATTATTTATACTTCCTGTGGTATCTACAGTCCTATCTTTATACCCCCCCATTTGCTTGCTTTTGCCATTGAAACCATGTGGAAGTGAATACCTTCTATATTAATTATAATATACTCAACTCATGTATGATTCTCTCTGAAACTGAAGTTTCATTTGTTAAAAAAAAATGCCCAAGGAAAAAGCAAGCATCTGTCTTTTAGTGAGTTCATTGCTAATTTTATGTTTAATACACTGACAGAGAATGCATGCCTACCAGAGTGAAAATAAGTAACTTAAAGAATAAAGAACCATATATAATTCCTAGATATAAAATGGAAACTTAGTCATTCAATTAATTTATTTTTTGAACTGTGATTTAGAAATGGTGAACTCCTGAAGTAATTAGAGCTTATCTGGAATAGTTAGATGATATGTCCACATAAGTCCTTTATTCCCCAGTGCAAAAGAAGGTCAAACTGGAAGTAGACAGTTATTGCACAACAGTGTCAGACCAAGTGACAGGAATATATTCTTGGCCAAGGTATGAAGGTGAGAATAATGAATGTGTCTGAGCAAAATGGTCTAGACCATTCTGTTCAGTATCCAGTAGAAATATAATGCAAGCCACAATTTCTGGTAGTCAAAAGTGGAAGCAGTTGAAGTTAATTTAGGAATATATTTATTTAAACAAATATCGATACATGCAAAATATTATCTCAACATGTAATCAATATTTTAAAATTATTTAGATATTTTATATTTTTGTACTAAGTCTTTGAAATCCAGTGTACATTTTACGCTTGGAGCATATTTCCATATAGATTAGATATCTGTAAAGTACTTCATAGCTGCAAGTGGCTAGCAATGATTATAATGGGTAGCAGAGGTCTAGATAACAGTCAAGACCACCCATACTAATTATGTTCCTCCTTACTGAACTACTAACACACACACACACACACACACACACACACACACATATCTTCCCACCTTAGCACCAAACGAAGATATCCTTCCACAGATTTATGTATGTATAAATATTTAGTTGACTATGGAAAGGTAGTTAAGGTAGTTGTTGTTATATTATCATTATTATTATCATCTCTTCATATGAGGCACATTGTTCCCCAGTGTGTTCCTTAGTGTTCACCAACACTAGGTGGACACACCTATAGAAAAGTTTTCTGCCTTCATTCACCGGTCACTTACTTTAGATACATAAAGACAGATACATAAAGATAGTTTATGACTTAACGGTATTATTTGACTCTATAGAAGACAGTAATCTTCCGGCCATCAACTCAGATATACAAAAAACCGTTTTTATTTTTCTATAATTCATATCTGTTTGCATAGTTTCATAATTCCTGAGTCATTCGTTTGTTTCAATCAGTAATTATTGGGCACCTGCTATGTGTCAGATTTTGTAATAAGCAATAGGAATGCTTAAAAATTCCTCCTCTCTTGGAGCACATATTCTAGTGGAAGGGACACAGATGATACAAAATAAATATGTGTGATATATGGTACGCTGCATGACAGAAAGTTAATGCTTTCTCTATAGGATGACATCTAAAGGCTTATGTAGATCCAGGCACCTTCTGACAGTGCCTAGAACATACTAGGTACTCAATAAATGTTTGATTTTTCAATGAATAAATAACAATAGAGGTAACACAGCACTGTAAAGCATTATACTCCAATAAAGATGTTAAAAAGAAAATAACAATAGAGGAAGGCAGCTCATCCCCTGTCACTGTCTGCCTGTAGAGCATCCACTGAAATATAAATATCACCCCATCTGGACGTCTGCTGTTGTCACTCACTCCAAATTGTTATCAACTGAGGTATCTGCTTCCCTACATCAATTGAGATGTCTACTCTCTGGCTATAAGGTCCATGTAGCCATCCACCACCAAGACCTCACTGCAGCCATGCGTCCACTTCAGGTCTACTGCCTCTCACTCCGTTGCACTTTCCCAGGAGCAGATACATATTTAGGTGTTCTTTCATGACTATTTGGGGTCACGGCATTTGACAGGGCTGCATGAATTGCCTTCAGGCAATTCTATCCCCTTGGCTCTCTTGCCGTGGTGCCTCTAGGTTTCTAAATGAAAATTGGAACAGATTCACTATTACTTTTAGATCCATAGATGTAGTTGGTGTCATCTCCTTCTCCCTTCTCAAGAGTACACCAGGAAAGGAGTATCAAGGCACAGATCTTCTTAGAACCCTCAACCACATCTAACTTTCTTGCCTCTCCATCTTACCCAGAGAGGATTTTTATCTCATCTTCTACAGGGACAGTGTGGGGAGTTGTTGATAAATTATCAAATGAAATATTTTAGTCCAACTTCTTGAATGATGCATGGATTTCCTTTACAATCAATCACATTCAGTTTGGGGAATCTTATGCTTTAGAAAATGGTACTGTTTTTCTTTCTGTTTTAATGCTTATCTGTAATGGTTGAATTTGTTAATATGCTGAGGATAAATAGGAGAATAAAACCAGCAAAACAGTTAGCTCATACTGATTTTTCACACGGGGCTATACATCCTACTCCAAAGAACACTGTGTGAAAGAGAAACACACTACCCAGTTGAACGCAGTGATCTGCAGAGGCATACACAAAATATTCATATACCTTATATTCTTCCTTAATCTGTTTATCTATATGTATTGCCCTATAAGTATATATTATGCTATACTCCTGGGTTTATGTACTTTTCCTGTTAAAGTATTAAATAACACAATCTAAATATGATAAAGATCAGTGAGTCTTAGATATTGAGAAGTTAAAGTAAGAAAACCTTTTGAAAGAAATGAGAGAGCATGTTACAGCTCCGAAGGAACAGACCTAAGGAAATCCATGATGTGCACCATCAAACACAGAGTGGGAAAATAACTGAAACAAGGGTTGGATACACCACAGCCATCATCTGTTCTAAGGGGGACTGAAGTGTGCTTATGGAAGATTCGGGGTACAGACATAAGGCTGCCACGGAAAGCCACTACCCAGCATCTGGTCTCATTTGCCGGACCAAGAAAAAACCATCTGTGCCAACTCCAGTGACACAATTTTTGCCTTCATAATAATGATGCCCTTCCTTCCATTTCTTGAAGGTACCACAAATACCACATTTTCCTACATTTATTTATACCAATCAAACTTAATGTCTTTTTTCAAAGTAAATTGCAATGCTTATCTATATCTACTGTACTATTCCTGTGTTTATTTGAAATCTAAGATTCTTTAAGTAAGATGTTGTAGTATTTTATGTTTTTATTTAGTCTATTTCCTTATAAAATTGTATAGGATTTGAGTTCCACCCCAATGCTATCTTTATTTCATGAAATTCCATGATGTATTTATTTTTAAGAACACACATACCACATTATGGAAGAAATGACTCTATTTAAAATTCCAATATATTTAGTGATTTCCTTTTTGGCAGCACTATTCCCTTTAGGTCTATCCTGTTGAATTACTAAGTCATTTGTTGGTCTAAAGCAATACTACACAGTAAAGCTATGTTGTTTAAGTAATAATTACCTCACATAATTTAATTTGTATCCTTAGGAACATAAGCCTCAAGATGCTGGATTTAGAACATCCATAATCTATTCTTCCTAATTTTTGACCCTTTATATCCACTCTGAAATGAGTCCTTATTTTCTTGATGATTAAAAGCTACAGACTTTAAGTTTTCCTAAAATCTTGAGGTCACTGAGATGATAAAGATGGTAATCATGATATGCCTGGGGTACGGTCAGGAGAGGTAAAATAGGAAAGAAGAATGTATACAGAAAAGCAATAATCACAGAGTGAGCAGAATAAGAAGAAATTATTTGCAACAGGAAGAAAAGGGAATGTCAACAACATCTAGCCAAAAAGGAACGAAACTGGGTCATTTGTAGAGACATGGATGGATCTAGAGACTGTCATACAGAGTGAAGTCAGAAAGAGAAAAACAAATATCGTATATTAACGCATATATGTGGAACCTAGAAAAATGGTACAGATGAACCAGTTTGCAGGGCAGAAACTGAGACACAGTTGTAGAGAACAAACGTATGGACACCAAGGGGGGGAAGCCATGGGGGGGGTGGGGATGGTGGTGTGATGAATTGGGCAATTGGGATTGACATGTATACACTGATGTGTATAAAACTGATGACTAATAAGAACCTGCTGTATAAAAAAATAAATAAAATAAAATTTAAAAAAACCCCAGTATCTAACCAGAGTTCTTATGTACTTGAAATGTCATCAAACTGTGAAAAATGAGAAATAATGGTGACTCACATCCTCTAAGTAACACATAAACTAGCATTTCAATATCACTTTGGAGTTTACAAAGTTCTTTTAACATCCATCAACTCTTTTAATCCTTTCTGGGTAAGATAATATTTTCATCATCCCCAGTTCACTGATGAGGATACTTGGTGAAATTCATACAGGGTCACACATGTCAGACAGGACTAACTCAGATCCACGGACTGCAACCCATGCACCTTCTCCCACACTTTGCTGCCAAATGGATATCAGCTGATCTAGGTACCCTCTTCTCTTATAATTAAGTTACAGTGAAGACTCCAGGAAAGCTAATAATATTTGTAGTCTAAGAACTTTAGTGATGACTTTGTTTGCTGATAATTTTTTCCAGAATTTTTAAAGGATATATAGAAATTATATTTCCTTATCTCCTCTGAGAAACTTTGTTATTTCTTTCATTCCAAACAAAATAAGGACTCTTTCAACTAAGAGACACATACTCAGAAGTTTTTTTAATTTAAAATATTAATGTAAGTTCACCATCAGTTAAATATATATAACTGTTATATATATGTATATGTGTATATATGTGTGTGTATATATATGTATATGTGTGTATATATATATATATATATGTGTGTGTATATATATATACTTAAAATCTTAGCTGTCCTCTCTTCCTGATGACAGATAGATAAACATAAAATCTGCAGTTTTTTCAGCTCTTTAGTTTTCACCCAGATAATCTGTACTGGCAAGGTCTACACATAACAAAAAGACTTGATTCAGCCAACTCAGTAGCAAAAACAAGAAGTCACATTGGTCATGAGTTATGCATACCAAATCATAACTAATGAGAATTTTGCTAATCAACTAGTTGTCAAGGAGTCTTGAAAATACAGCCTAATCAGCACACAGCAAAGTTCCTATATCATAGATGCACTTGCCTATTTCAAAGAATTCTATAGCGATTGTAGGAAAGAGAAGTCTATTTTTGAACGCTAGCATGTATTGGAAAAAATTCCAGAATGATTAAGTCTTCTGGCATGTATTTTAGCTATTACAGCTGTTTGCAATATATATGTGCTACATCTATATTTGAAATGTCTGCTGTTGCCATTCACCATCTGCCCGAAGATGGGTGAAAATGCCTATGTTTTCTGTTCACTGCTTATGAAACTGCACATAGTAATTTGTCAAACCTGTATTATTTTTCCTAGTCTTTTTCAAGCATCTAATCAATAACTTAGAAATGTTCAAGTAAAACTTTAAAGTCTCTTACAGATGAAAGTATAACTTACCTGTTAAATTAGTGGAGGTAGGATATTTCTCATGGTAATTTTGACTATCTGATTATTATTAACTATTTAATAATGCCCTGGCTATCCAGAAAACTGCCTTCTGGATCTCAAACTTCTGGAATATAATGGGGAAAGAAACTAAAAACACTAAAGACAATGTCACACATCCTAGAGTCATAGAAGAGTCCCTTATTCATTATCACCCAATAGTGGAATTCGGACCTCCTCCCACTCAGTTGCTTTCCTCTTAAGACAAAATTCTCAAACTGCTGATTCTCTGATATCTAGACGTAAGTGGACTTACCAGATTAAAATAGAAAGGAAATGAGATTCTCCTAGAGGAAAACATAATAATAGAAGGGAATATGGACAACCCATGGTATGCCAGCAAATGGGGAGATTGAAAAGCTGAAAAACATATCATAAATTTTGCCGAGTATTATAACGTAATAGGGAATGCTCCTAACAATGTTCCTGAATTGTTTCTAAAAGCTGTTATATTTGAAGCCTCTATTTTAAAAAGAAAAAAACCAAATTATTTTAAGTCTTTTTTTTCAACAGTATTGTTTAAAATGCATAAACTTGGGGAATTTAAACATTAAGCTCCAGTTACCAGTAAAATTTAGTCATTTATGTGAAAAGCTGGCACTAAGGGTTTATTATAATTTTAAAAATAACTTCTACAATGTAATAACTATGTAAAAAAACCTATGGAATTACTCAAGATTTGACCAACAAATAAGATGTCAATATCATCTATATCCATAATTTTAAAACATGTAGATTGAATTAGAGTCTAAAATTCCAATCTCAAGGATTTTGCCTAAAATAAAAACTCCCTGGCCCATAAACTGAGACAAAGTTCCACACCACAGAAGATGGTTCTTATGTATTTTACACACAAATTATATCTTTATGAAGCAACTGAATACAACTGAAATTTTAAAATCAGAAGTTTGAACACTTAGTTTCTTCTGTCTCTGTGGAATTGTTTCTGAATAAATGTCACAATGGCATAACTGCTGTACAACATCTTGAGTTGATTCTGTGTCTTCAGAGTTTTTTTCACATCAGATGAGTCACTCTTCAGACTCACTGGAAGATTGGTCAGTAATCCATTTTTCTCTATATTTATTCTATAATGATTTACCCTTTATTAAGATATTCTCATTCTCAGATTACTTATACCATAAACATTTTCTAGGCCTGCATTTGAAAAGAAATGTCAACACTTGTAACTGAAGACTCAATATGCTTCAATTTAACTTTGTAAGTAGACAATCTCTTTCTTCCTGAGTATTATAATCAGGTAGTCATAAGTTCCACTTAGCCTAGTGAGATATAATTATACTTTCCAGTAGAAGACAATCAACACTACAGACACATTTTTCTTTCTTGCCAATTTTGCAAGGGTAGAAGGGCTTATTTGACAATCAGTTTACTGACAGGCTATTATCTATCTGATAAAATACGTTAAAACTTGTCTTCCTTTTCAAAGTTCAGGGATTTGCTTTTTTAAAGGTCAAGACATATTTGCCCTTTTAAATATGCATGCATTTGAAAGTATATTGTCTTTATGAATCTTGGCTCTGGAATTACTCAAGATTTGACCAACAAATAAGAGAAAGTTAAAAGACTGAATTAAATATTTCTAAAAAGTGTACATCAAGTGAGGATAATAAAGAGTTCCATTTTCTCATATATATTATACTTGGGTTTTGCTAGGTAACAAATGTAAAAGATTTGCATATCCTATTTACAATAACTCAGTGTTGATTATGGGCCTCTAGTCACTTAGTACATGATGTGGAAATCTTAGCATAGTGACTACTTCACTGAAAGTGCAACACAAATCTTTGCTGAACCAAACTGAAACAAACTGTGTTATACATGTAAACAGACAAATGATAGTACAGGATAATAACTGGTTAAATAGAAGTCAAATAGATTATTATGAGAAAACATAAGATGCAGTAACCAATGCTGAATGGGGAGTTAAGAAGATTTTCACCGAAGAAGTTGCATTTGAACATATTCATGAAACATTTATTTAGAACCTAAGAGGAATTTCAAAAAAAAAAAAATTTGTAAGCTATGACTTAAGCTGACTTTGTGTGGCGATTTCTTTTACTTTTCTCCCTTCAAGTTTCTGATTACTGTTATTAACCGCTTTTGCATTTGTAGCTTTATTTGGTATTGTTGGAATCGTAATTATCGTTTTCACCAAGACATCACACAGTGACAGGGTCTAAGAAATAAGATGAGGACAAGAAAAGCCTCCATGCCTATAATAGTTGTTTCAAAGCTTATGTGAATTACACTTCTACAGAAGAAACTGCTCACTTTTTATGCTCGATGCCAACCAGAGATTAGAAGCAAATCTCATCACTGACTGCTCGGAATTCACCAAGGCACTGCCATTGCTTGGATTAAAATCCAAACTCTTGAACAGGGCTTAAATGGCTAGTGATGAAATGCCAATTGCCTCCCTCTGTGGCCTCTTTGCTTACCTCTCTCAGCTTACTACACTCAAGAAATAACGACTTTCTTTCTGCATTTCCTTTTCCATTTGCCTGTCAAAATTTCCATTTTAGTAGTATCTTAGAGTAAAGAACCCTGGAGCAAAATAGCCTGGTTAGAAACCTGATTTCACCCCTCCCTAGATGTGGAACCTCTAAACATTTATATACGCATTCCAAGTCTCAATTGCTCCACCTGTAAAAAGGAATCTTATATGATTGTTGTGAGGATTAAATGAGATAATACATATAAACTACTTAAAAACATTACCTGCCCACATAAGTAAGCTTTTATATAGGTTAGCTGTCATGATTGTTATTTTAGAAAGTAATCAAAAATATTTATTGAATGAATAAGTCTTATTACTAGTTAGAGAAATGGACTGGAATAGTGAAAGGGCATGGGTTTTGGAGGCTGACAAACCTGGATTTGAGTCCCAGGTCGCATTTTCCCCTCTCTCTCTCTCTCATACACACACACGTGTGCACACCCACGTGCATACACGCATGAAAACACACCCAGGAAATCTAAAGCACAGGTATCTGAAACCCTTTAGAATACAAGGTTGGTGTCCTTCATTAACTTGGAAGACCTGAAGCCTGTCAAAGGAAAGAAAGAGGCAGTCACTGTGACCAACAGTTGCACTATGCTCGGCACCCTCAGTGGAAGAAGGCAGGGGATGTGTAACACATTTCACAACTCCACATAAACGTATTTTAAATGAGTGTATTTCAGAACATAAAATAGTAAGCTAGACTGAGGTACCGCCACAACATTGCTGTCATCTCCTCAGCTGTGCAGCCTTCCAGGAACCGTCAGACCTTCCCTGTGCTCCTGCCGCAGAGCTATGACAGCACATACCATGCTTTACATGTGCACAGCATCCCTCCTCCTCTCCTCAAAGCCACACTTCACGTCCTCCAATCTGGTGTCTAGCCAAACCTGTCCCCCAACTCTGGTACTGGTATGTTCACCAGTATCTGGAAATTCCTGAATCCAAAGAATTCACATATCCCATTCTTATCCTACAAGACCATCCAGATGGATTTCTGAGTTTTGAAGCCTTCCAACCTCTTGACTTCTCTCTTCTCATCACACTCTCTAGGGTTTCCTCAAACCATCCTGACTTCTCTCTCCTGAATCCATTCCTTCTTTCCAAACAGCACCTAAATACTGCCCTCCTCAGAATTTGGCTTTGGCTCTCTTCTCTCCTCTCTCCGTGTTCTCTCCCTAGGTGATCTCATCAGCCCCCATGATATAAAACACCATGTGTATGTTGAGGTCAACCAAGAGCTCTGTTGTCAAGATCAGGGATGCTGCAGATCTACCTTGTCCAAAAGTGAACTCTTGATTCCTACCCCCAGAAATGTGTTCCTCCTCTAGGCTTCCCCTTCTACACATGGTACCAGCATTCTTTTGCTGTTCATTTAAGAAATCTAGAAGTCATTCTTGGTTCTTCAGCACTCCCTACACTTCCCCCTCTTTACTCAATCATTCAACAACACCCACAAATTCTAACTCTAAAATATTTCTCTAATCTAATCATTATCTTCATTTCCACAATCATTCTGCTACAAAACAAAACCATGTTTCACTAGAATTACTGCAATAGTCCTTTTTAATGTTTTTTAAAACAGCTTTATTGAATATAACTGATATTTAAAAACCTGATATACAAAAAGACTGGGTATATTTAATGTTTATAATTTGATCTCTCTTCTCCTGCCTTTGAACCCGCCTCCTACCCATTCTCCATACTACAGTCGGGGTCATCTTAATGTTTGCTCCACAAAAGATCATTTTCAATTCACCTGGAATTTTCTTACTGATGCCTTCTCTACACTGATGAAGTAACTATGGCATGACGCCTTTTTCCTTTTATTTCCATTTTTCTTCTTGAAATATCTGCATTATTTCTAAATATTCATAAAACGTTCACAGTTTTCCTTGGAGGTCATTAAAATACTGGTAAAATTAGCAGCAATATTTCAAATTAAGCTTTCCTAAAGAGCCTCTGATTTAGATTTAATAAGACAACTATTATCTTACTATCTAAAAATAAAATCCAATCATGGTTGCTAAGATATAATAATGCATTTCATTTATTTATATTGGATGAGTTAACATAAAGGAAATATAATGACATGTTTGTTTTCCTCTAGTAATTCTAAGTAACTTTTTAACATTTAAGTGAAAGATACATTTAGAAATAAATATTTTTACAGTATGAATTCTTACTGAGAGATGTTCTTTTTCCTTCTGTTTTGAACACTCTATATTTTGGTTTATATGAAATCAATACATGTAAAAAAAATCATATTAACTAAGAGCAGCATTTTTCCCTCATTATTTTGTTAAAAGATAGAGACAGTTATTTTGGCTTCTGATGGGACCTGACTCTATTTATGTGATGCTTATAAAAGGATGATTCTGACTCAGCATCATATTGTTATGGGTGTGCATAAAAGTCTGTGTCTATGAGACTTCTTCTCAAACACATGTATACCTGAATATAAAACATAAATGGATAAATCAAGGGGAGAACTCAATCATTCAAGTTATTTGACATTTCATAGGGATAAAATTGCAACTTTATTCTTTGAATATTTTAATGTTTGATTCAAGAATTGTGTTTAGTTGACACTGTGAAATGGAAATAGTGACCTAAGGCAATATAAAGAAAACTATTTCACTTCTGCACAATTACTCTAAAAATGTCTAATCAACTGGTGCTATGTATCATACATAGACATCATCTTCATCACGTGTTTACAAACGAAAGTGCAAATTACCTAAATACCTTCAAACAGATGGCATTTGAATACTTTTCACCTGACATCTGCGTTATCACTCATATTTACTGAATTCATGAAACATTTGCTCAGTTCTGCTGTTCTCTGTGCACGTGGTAAAAAGTACAGAAATTTATACTGTAACTAATAGTCGTTGTTCAGGAGTCATTTATTTGTCTATGTTAGCTTAAGCAACATAGTGTAACCTGGTGCTTTGTGGAAATGAAGTAAGGGTTCATCAGAATGGTGGCACCTTCTGGAGATTAGAGTGTGGCTTTGAGTGAAAGAAGCTGAAAACTTACTTACCAATAGGGTCAGCAGGAATTCAAGGGTGGAATGAGGCATCCATGACGCCATATAATTTATCATCCAAACCAAGACATTTCTGAAAGGGAAAGAGGATAGTTAGCAATTGTGTCAAGACAAGGAAAAACAAAGGGAGACTTTCCACACAAAACAAGATGAAAGGTCACCCTAGGACAGTTTCACCCTAAGGAGATAGAGAGTCAAGATCAAGATAAAAGTTATAGGAGGAATAACTATTTTTCAATTGTTGTCAGGTAACAGGGACCTAAACGACTGTCTCTAACGATAAATGTGACAGGAGGTGCCACTCTATGATAAGGTTGCCAGATACAATAGAGGACTCCAGTTAAATCTGAATTTCAGATATCAAGGAATAATTTCTTAGTATAAATATGTCTCCAGCAATGGCTGGGATCTAGTTCATACTTTGAAAAATTCTCATTTATCTGAAATTCACATTTAATTGTGAGTCCCATGTTTTTATTTGCTAAGTTTGACAACCCTATTGAGGGCCCAGGTCTGTGTTCCTAGATAACTTTCTGGGCACTCAGAGATTACCAAGAAGGGCCTGTGTAGTTCTAAACTCAAGATTCCAAGAAATAAGTATAATTTTTTCTAAAACTGGTGTAATCACTTGGCAAAACAGGAACACCCCTCTGAAGTGCTTAGCGCAAGGCTCAGAGTCTAGAAGCTGCTGGTCAAAATGGAGGTGTACAGTAATGCCTGAGGAATGACTGAGTGACCCTCTCCCTGCTGATACCAGGATCACAGAGGAAAAGAACAACATGTTAGTGCATGGAATGCACAGAAAAAACCTTAAGAGAGGAGGGCCAAGCCAAGAGCTAGTACAAACCAGAGTTATGTTCTGATAACTGGGTCAGGACTCAATCTGGGTCAGGATTGAGTCCCCAATTTCATTCAAGCAGTAAGAGCCCAGAAAGCAGGTCTTAAAATGGGAACAGAGACAAAGCTCAAGGCCAGAGGACAAGACTCTATGAAATGGAGTCAAGAAAGTTTAGGATTCAGTAAAAAAAAAAAAAAAAATAGAGGCAAGTTATGAGTGACCAGGGTGCGAACAGGCAGGATAACATGATGCCCTCTCTTAGGATTGAAATATCTATAATTTGCTTTTATCAATCACTCAGTATAAGAAGCATCACTCTTTCTGAATGACCTTTATTTTATCGTCCATCTAATACAGCATGCTTAGATTTTTGTAAGAGAAATGACCAACTTTAATAGTAATAATAATGGCAATAATAAGAGTAGTAATAGCTAACTGGTATTGAGCTCTTACTATGTACCAGAAATAAACTAAGCTTTTCTCCTGGATTAATTTATTTACCACAACTTTATCACAACTATGATGTAAGAAATATTGTTATCTTAATTTTACCTTACTATAGTACTATATACCTTATTATCTTAAGGCTTTCTAAGTTTTTTTTTTCCCTAGGCTTTATACGAAGATAAAGATAAAAACTGCAAAAGGTGAACAAGATCTATAAGAACCATGTGCACTGCTCACATCTCTACCGAAAAGACGATCTGGAGGCCCACTAGCTAGGTTGAAATTTCCTCCAGCCCCACTACTTCCTAGCTATATAAACTTGGGCATGTTCCTTCACCTCTCTAAGTCTTAACTTCATTATATTTAGAAGGGGGGCAATAGTAGGGACTTTCTTACATTGTTGAAAAACTGAAAGGAGATAATATATGTAAAATGTTTATCAGAATACCTGGTACACAATAAATATGCAATAAATAGCTAATTTATTAGCTAAATTTAGGAAAGTATTGAAAGAGACAGAAAGGAAAAATAATTTGTTGTTACTATAGTTTTTGCATTGATTTATTTTCTTAATAGTTTTCTATTTCAGTATTGTATGAGAGCAAATTTATGTGTCTTCAGAGATTTCCTCATTCCCACCTGCAATCAACACCCTCTGATACTTGCTCGATGAAAAGCCTTAGCTGCCACCACCTAAGGAGATGGAAACTGGAGTAACTAGAGCTGGGTTACAGCCTGGACTGCATTATGCCCCCACCTTGGCAGGAAGCAGAGCAGCTGCAGTGCCCAAGTCTTATCTGAATAAATCCAAGGAGGATTTATTTACTAGCACCATTTCTATGCTCAGTTGAAGAGCCATAGCACATGGCATTAAATCTCTCTGATTCCGGGCTTCCCTGGTGGTGCAGTGGTTGAGAGTCTGGCTGCCGATGCAGGGGACACGGGTTCGTGCCCCGGTCTAGGAGGATTCCACATGCCGCGGAGCGGCTGGGCCCGTGAGCCATGGCTGCTGAGCCTGCGCGTCCGGAGCCTGTGCTCCGCAACGGGAGAGACCACAGCAGTGAGAGGCCCGCGTACTGCAAAAAACAAAATAAAATCTCTCTGATTCCCCAAAGATGAAGGGAAACATAATTTAGAAGTGTAAGGGAATTAATGCCCTATAAGGTGAACTTTGACCACTGAGAGATAAAGACGAGGCGGAGCCAGTAGATAAAGTCTTCAGCCCCCCTCCCCTACAAGGGACTTATGAAAATTACAGTAGTATCATACTACCTCTCCAGAGACATTATGTGTGACCAAGCAACTGGCTGTGTAGTATTTTCTTGTAAAACAATATGGCAGCTTAGTCACACACTAGCTTATATTTTTCTTTTTCTTTATCTGACTTCTGTTTTTCCCCTCACTCTTACTGCTCTGGGATTAAAAAGTCTAATTAACTAGCTAATTAATTAATTAATGGCTATTAATTAAATAGCCTCAGGCTATTTTACTAGAAAATCCAGGCTAAGACAATTGGTACCAAGAGTGGCTGTACCAAGCTGATCCTCAAGGTGGGATTTCTGGAATAATCACACTATCCTAAGACAACCTTAGAGACCCCATTGCTGGCGATAAGTAGGTAATTCCACTGGAATGAGTGGTATCACAATAAAGTTGCATGTGACTGATATGGGAGCAATAATAATTGACAGAATTGTGGTATAGGGCAGCTGCTCTAAATTATGGCTTGGAGGCCTTGCTAAAAGAAAATGACAGGTTCAGGACAGCTAATTGCCAGCTAAAGGAATATTATCAAAGCCAGTAAGTTCCTATGAAGCTTCAGAATAATTCTCGTCTTCTATAGCTTCAGGGTGCAACGTGAAGGAAATCAGGCTTGGGATCTAATTATAAAAGTGACAGAGGGGCTTCCCTGGTGGCGCAGTGGGAGAGTCCGCCTGCCGATGCAGGTGACACGGGTTCGTGCCCCGGTCTGGGAAGATCCCACATGCCACAGAGCGGCTGGGCCCATGAGCCATGGCCGCTGAGCCTGTGCATCCGGAGCCTGTGCTCCACAATGGGAGAGGCCACAACAGTGAGAGGCCTGCGTACAGCAAAAAAAAAAAAAAAAAAAGTGACAGAGCTGCAAAGGAGACTAAAAGTATGTTCTCAAAGATCTCCTGTGTCAAATTATGGGCTCTGAAGGAAAATAATGGGAGCCTATTACCTAGGATGGGAACTTTTGGGTGGAGAATCCTGAAAAACCTTGAACCTTAAATCTCACTCTCCTGGCCAACAGGAGTAGCTCATTTCCACTTACTGGAGGAAAATTGCCTCCCTTGTCTGGACCCTTACGGTTAATCATAACAGTTTCCTGAGATGGCTTCTTCACGCCTGGACTTGAAAATATCTTACTTTAATAAGTTGGGAATTCTGGAATTGTCTTTAACATAATTGTAAAGAAAGGATCAGAAGGCACAGGGAAGCGAGACTGTTAGAATGGACATATTACGTAAGATCTGAAAATCAACCACTAGACTATATTCCCCAAGAAGACCCAGAAGACACTTCCTTCATTAAGGCAACAAGGAATTCACAGGAAAGCACTGGCATCTTTAGTAGGAGCTGTTCTATGCAAGCTGGTGTTAAGCGGGAAACACTGACATTAAAATGAGCTCCCTAAAATTAGTGATCATGTTAAGATTCCTAAGTGTCAGTGCTGGCAGAACTTAACCACTTGAGGCCATGTGAAGATAATCACCAAACTGGCATTAAGGCTAGAGTAGCAATCAGAATATCTTGACCTAAGTTATCTGTAGTAACAGTTAATATATCCTGTTGCTCCAGGGGGAAGGTAGCTTGAAAGCTTAATGGATGTTACTTAATGTTACTTAATAATGGGCATAAAAATCAAGAGCTGGTGATGAGAAGACTTGCAGCAACTCCCACAATTGAAAATTTCCCTCCACCAGTTCCAGATCGAAGTCAGTTTACAGATTCAGAATTCATCGATTAAAGGGAAGGTCCAGTCCCTCTGAGGAACACCCGTACAATGTGATTGCAAGTCTATAATTCTTCCATTTCACAGCAATGAACTGGAGAAGAGAGGATATCCGAAAGTTACAAATAGGTTAAATACCTTCCAAGGTCTGAGGTGACACCAATACCAGAATATCCAAACTGCCAACACTGTCTTCGGTTTAGAATGGGAGTTTATGGAGGCCAGGTGAAAAACAGAGTTTTGGTCCAAATCTAACTCGCACAGAACAAGACGGACACATAAACACATCCTGAAATTATTTTCCAGTCTCTGAATACGTACTTGAGATAGATATACTTAGAAGCAGGCCGAACCCACACTGGCTTTGTATTCATGTTTGTGGAGCCGGGTTCGTTATATTAGGAAGAATTAAATAGAAATCCCTAAAACACAACACCCCCCCCCACCGCCGCCTCCAACAAACAAGGCAGTAACTTATAAATGATATCTCAAATAGAAAAGAATTACAGAATTCAATGCCATCATCAAAGGCTTGAGGATATAGGGTGATGGCACACAGCAAAGAACTGTTCAGTTAATCTGTTAGATTCCTAAAAAGATAAAGGATGAATAAGTAAATAATGGTGGACTATTTATTATATGCTTAACTAGTTGATGGCCTCAATCATAACTGCTTTGCCAGATGTGGATTTTTAATGGAGCACATCAATAAGACATCTGACACTTATATACTGATATTAACATGGCCAATATCCTTTTCCTGATGAACAGCATCAGGGAGCACTGGAATAAACTTACATTTACATGACAAGGACAGCAGTACACATTCACAGAAATGCCTTAGAGCTACGTTAAACTCTTTGGTTCTTCGTCATAACATAGTCTGCAGGAATGTTGTCTTTTAATTTCACACACTACGCCCACGATATCAACACCATGCCAATAGTACTGTCCTAATAAGACACACGCATGCAGAAGGGTAAAAAATTAATGCCGCAAACCTTCAGGAGCCTATCAGTTAAGTTTTTAGAATTAACAATGGCCTGGAGCATAAGATATTATATATAAAGTAAAAGGTAAGTTAATATACTTCAAACTTTCTACAACTCAAAAAGAGGCATAGCAGGGGCTTCCCTGGTGGCGCAGTGGTTGAGAGTCTGCCTGCCGATGCAGGGGACACGGGTTCGTGCCCCAGTCTGGGAAGATCCCACATGCCGCAGAGCGGCTGGGCCCGTGAGCCATGGCCGCTGAGCCTGCGCGTCCAGAGCCTGTGCTCTGCAACGGGAGAGGCCACAACAGTGAAAGGCCCGCGTATCGCAAAAAAAAAAAAAAAAAAAAAAAAAAAAAGAGGCATAGCAAAAAGTAAGCATCTTGGGGTTTAGAGGCAGCATTACTTTGGATTTTGAGGAACTATTGCTCTAACCATTTATATGGTGAATTTGAAGGCTAAAAATTAAAGAATTGTCCTTAATAGTAGAGGAGTCTGCAGCCTGAGCAAGCTGCCTTGATTCAAGAACCCAATGATACTGGAAGTATTCTTGATATGTAAGGATGTTATGTGGTGAGTCTGTGGGGTAAATAATAATCTTCTTTGTGGACAGAGCTCCACGTCGGACACTTAGATATTCACTTCAAAGGCAGAGAGGAAGATAGCCAGAGGTACAAATATGCACTTAATCTGGGCAGAGGTGAATGGTTTGGCCAGTTAATCAGGAGTTTGATAAAAAAATAAGGCTGCAAATCATGGGGAAAAAGTCTTAGGGAAAACGTGTATGATGGAAATGAGTACAAAAAATGCAGATCTGTGTGTCTTGTGTTAATGTTATGAAGAGAAACATCTACCACAATGGCAGCTCTCTCTAACAAAGTCAACATGATGCTCTCTCCTATGGTAAACTCTTCATCCACTGTAGTGTTTGAATAATGACCAATGAATAGCAGGACCATGATGGCAAAGATAGAAGCTATTGTTCCTCCTCACAAAGCCTTGTCTAAATCTTGCTACTGCCCAACATTCCAACAGGAAAAAATTAAACTGAGCCCTTGATATGAAACCATTTGAGGGAAAAGTTAGTGAATCACCTCTTGGCAGGTCTATTTCATCGGACACCTTCTACTGTGGAGCAGACAGTGATGTGACTTTATTGGAATCACTATAAACTTTGAGTATGGGTTTACATTCCCTGCCCACAGAGAGAGACATTCCAAATCTTACGGCAGAGGATATCAAGCCAGATGCTCTACCTTTTACCTATAAGAAAGAAAAAAAAAATTTATAATTCAAGCTATTAACTAGACAAGAACCTCAGTCATTCACAATATTCAATCCTGAGGATTTATAATATGCCTCATGCACAAAGGAATTCCTCTCATTAAAAACCAGGGTAAAAAAATGGACAGAGAACAACTAGTGACTAACCTTAACTAAGGTGCTACAAGGCCAAAACCTGAGATGGGACTAGTATTCTAGCCTCCCTCTCAGTTAATACCCTTAAGAGAAGTTGGTCATGATCCTGGGTCTGTGAAGGCATGAAGGAGGGAGTGAAGTGCATGCATAGTTGTATGGGGTAAAACAAGGTATCTTCCTATATTTTTTCAGGAGGTATGTTTCATGAATTCAAGTCTGGGTATTCATGAAGCAAAGCCTGGATCAGGTTATGTAACAGTTAGGATCCCAACAGTAAAGGTATGGTACTCTCAAAAGAGCATAATTCAAAACGAATTTAATAAAGGATTTGTTTATAAAAGGGTGGGTATGGTTTAGAGAAACCAGAAGAGATAATGCAATACCATTATCCTTTTATCACCATTAGGTCCAAGGAGAAAAGGGGATGAGTTGATTAGTATTGACAGAAACCAGAATGAGAAATTTTGTGCTGAGGTTCACCTTGAATAGAAGAGTGATTTTAAGACATGTAATCAGGACGCCAGGCAGAGAGAGAGCAAGGATAGTAAAACCAGAGTCTTGCTCTCCACCTCCCCTTTATCTTCTGCAGGACTACCTACTGGCTTAGTCTATTCAAAATCAGAGGACAAAGGAGGCCATCAATGAACTTCACCCAAGTCAGCCTTCCAGGATTCGAATACAGAAGAGAAATGTGAAAAGTTGATTTACAAAGGCAAACAGAAGATATTTAGCATAGTCTGAATTTCACAGTGTTTTACATTTCTTTGAGCTAGTTTATGTCCCCTAAGATAAAATTTCTTCCTAAATACAGATGGAAAAAATCTAGACTTCATTTGTGTGGAATAAAATATATAAAAAAGGAGTACTCAAATATACATTGCTAGGTAGAAAAAGACAGTTTGAAAAGACTACATACTATATGACCCCATTTATATGACATTATGGGAAGGAAAAAACATAGGAATGGCAAATGGAACAGCAGTTGTGGGGAAGAGGAGGATTGAATAAGTGAAGCACATGGGATTTGGGGGGCGGCAAGATTATGCTACATGATACTGTAATACTGGTTATACGATATTATGCATTTGTAAAAACCCATAGAATTTACAGCACAAAGAGTAAAATGTAGTGCACATAGGCAAACTCATTTAGGAGTTCCTGGTATTCCAGGATGAACTATAACAAAAAGATCTAATCCTATCGCACGTGTATGAAACAATCTCACTAAACAGGTTGGGGGAAAACCATTCTGACCTTTGTAACTTTGTAGAAGTGTAGAGATTATAAGAAAAAAGGCAGAAGGAGTACATATAAGCAGTGTAATCTAAATAAAGTTGTTTCCATAGGGATGTGGGTTAGCAATTCTGAAACCACTGTACTGGAACTGGACAATTAAGTAAATAGATGGCAGAAGGTAAGTCATGTTTCTCACTCTGGAGTGGGAGATTGTGATAAGCAAGGAGAGAAGGCTTGAATGAAACACGGAATGGATTGATTAGAGCCAGATATATTACAAACTCGTGTTTAGCCCAATATCAATAGAAGATGGATACACACAGAAATATTTATAGATATGTATATATAAAGAGGTTGGTATATATACATATATTTCCTTGCACTGACAAATCAGAAAAAAATGATGCAGCAGCAACAGCAAGCACACCTATCACAAAGCACTTGGTTTCTACTACTATTCTCCAGTAAAAGGAACAAGGGCTCCTTGGAGCTCCAGAGCTGGGGCAAGAAATATGTAAGACAAGCCTGGATCTTCTTGCAGTGCCAAAAATTAAGGAAGTGCTCAACAAAAAACACCATGTTAGAGATATGTCAAATGGACATGGAAGGTAAATGAATGAGGTCCCAATTTCTAAAGAGAAAACAATTAGAGCAACATAATAAAGCAGGATTGGATTAGAACTTAATGTTTAATAGAAATATCTATGAGTCTATACTGATATTAATAAATAATTGAATACATGGAGGAAAATAGACAAATATCTCATCTAGAAAAATCCCAAATAATATATGTATCACCCACCCTCAAAGAGGTAAAGCATAACTCTCCACTCCTTGAGTGTGCACTGCACATAGTGAGTTTCTTTCCATCCTCATTGAAAGTAAGTGTTCAAGGTCACAAAGTCAACAGTGATAAGTTATGCAGATAGCGTGCACCTTTCTTATGATGTGATGAAAAGAGCACTTTAGCTCTGTGGTCTTTCTACAAAAAATGCATATCCCTAGTTTAATCATGAGAAAACATCAGGCAAATGCCACTGAGAAACATTCTACAAAATAGTTGGACCATACTGTCAAGGCTATTTCAAAAAAAAGAAAGAAAAGAAAGTCTGAGAAACTGTCACAGCAGCCAAGGGGAGCCTCAAGAGACATGTTGATTAAATATAACGTTGGTTATTTGTTCATTAATTGTGACAAGTGTGCCATATTAATCTAAGATCTTAATAATAAGGGAAGGGGCTTCCCTGGTGGCGCAGTAGTTAAGAATCTGTCTGCCAATGCAGGGGACACGGGTTAGACCCCTGGCCGGGGAGGATCCCACATGCCGGAGAGCAACTAAGCCCATGAGCCACAACTATTGAGGCCCGTGCGCCTAGAGCCTGTGCTCCGCAACAAAAGAAGCCACTGCAGTGAGAAGCCTGCGCACCACAATGAAGAGTAGCCCCCGCTCGCCACAACTAGAGAAAGCCCGCGCGCAGCAATGAAGACCCAACGCAGCCAAAGATAAATTTAAAATAATAATAAGGGAAATTTGGTACAGAGTATATGGCAATTCTTTGTATAATCTTCACAACTTTTCTATAAATGTAAAACTATTCTAAAATCCAAAGTTTATTTAAAAGAAAAGGCATTATTCATGAATCTTAGTCATAAAATATCGTCTTTGTCAAAACTTTACAAACAATCTGTCCCCATATGTCAGTATTAAAACTAATGGTGAACTCTATATACTTTGGAATGCATTTGTCATGCCACACCACACATACACTGGCTTAAAGCCATCCTGAAAGAATCCTTCCAGAGCAGCATCACCCGTCTTTTGAAGCTTCCAGGACATAAATCCTATGTTATTAACTGCTTGGCTCTGGTCATAAATTATTTTAAACAAAAGGAAGAGACAAAGGCTGCATCTGAAACTTACAAGCAGTTGTTGTCTCTCTACAGTAACTCCTATTTTTGCTACCTCTACAAAGCTAATAAGGTAATGAGGGGAATATCATAGTCTTCTTTCTCTTTATTCTATTTAGACTGAAGGTGGTGACTTTATCACTGAGGCCTGACCATTTATAACTCTATCTTGATCATCAGGAGTACCTGTATCATACCAGAAGAGCTCTGCAGTGATAGCCTACTTAGTGTTTTGTGATAGGTCTTTATTCATTCATCAGACAAATATTTCTTTAGGGCCTATACGAACAGTATCTGTGCTGGGCTGTGGAGACAAGAAAGATATCATCCCTATTTTCACAGAGCTCACTTCTAGTTGAGAATAATCCAGTTATGCATGTATATCTTAAGTCTAAATTCAATAGATGTAAAAACTGCTTTCAAGGAATGCCTTTATTCAAACATGTTCTATCTACATGTCCCTTTCAGTGACCAGAAATTCTTAAATCAAAATTCCTATCTGTGTAGCAAAGAATATAACCTTACCCAAAGAGAGGTCTTGCCTTTGTCTCATCTGGGAGGTGATCTCTCAGAAGAATATCTTTGTTTACCTGGGGGCCTTGGCCCCCAGACTAACAAGTGATTTATGATGAGGGCTTTGAGCCACACAGTATCCACTCTACCTCCAGAGGGGATGGAGATCCTAGTCAGCCATTGGATAGTCAACCACGGAGCCTCAATTAAAATTCTGAACAAGGCTCAGGTGAGTTTCCCTGGTTGGCAGTACCGCACACGTACTGTCACACATCAATGCCAAGTAAGTAACGCTGTTGTGACTCCACGGGGATAGGACGACAGAATCTCCACTTTGGGTACTTTTCCTCTTCCCTGTGCACGTGTTCTCTTGCCTGATTCTAATCAGTATTCTTTAGCTGGAAAAAACTGTAACTGTGACTATAACATCTTTCAGTGAGTTCTGAGTCCTTCTAACAAATTACTGAAACTGAGAGTGGTTTAGGTAAACACTTATATTTCAAATTTGTACCAGTGGTGAGAAGCCTTGCGTGTACTGTGCCCCCAAACCTCACAGTTAGCTAACCTCATGGTAACCAATACAAAACAGTTGTCCCACTAGCACACCACTGGGACAAGCCTGACCTTGGCTAGGCTGAGGAATGTTTTCTTCCTCTTTCTCATCATGGAGCTTCTGGCTCATTCCATTTATAAGAGTAAAAAGAGGAAAGAAAATAAATGTTTTATGGGACACTGTTATAATCCACCCCTGTGTGGCAGGAACCCTATGTGACAGACATTTTGAGTTGCACAAGTGTAGGTTGAGTGACCACAAGGGGATCTGTGCCCTGACAGTATACTGCATCACTTTTACTGTTTAGATCTTCTTATTCCAACAATATAATGCCTTGAGAAGGGCACCTTCAAGCAGTTCTTGAGCCTGGTTCTTTTCCACAGTGTCTACATGATCACAGGAGTCCCAGGAATACTTGCCACACCAAATGGAGGGACTTCACACTGCAACACTGCTACCCTTTCTGCTCCTCTTGCCACAGCGGGCTGCTCCAGCCAACAAACATCCTGCCTTTAGAATGCTCCAGGAAAGCAGTTGGCATTGGTCTTCTGTTCTTCAGTAGCCCTAATCTTCAGGAACCATGGGACATCCTTGGGCAACAACTCTCTCGCTGTGCTCCACTCTGTTACTTTTAGGGTGAGCTTACAAGTGAAGCACAGAAAACATGTAGACAGTGAATGAAGTATCAGTCTTCCACGCTTACATATACATTCAAGCCCTTGATAACCCTCAGTATTAATCAGGGTTCTCCACAGAAACAGAATCAATAGGTGAGTAAGACAGATATATATCTAGATAGATAGATAGATAGATAGATAGATGTATATATTTTAAGTAATTGCCTCATGTGATTAAGGAGGCTGGCAAGTCCAAAATCTGCAGGGTGGGCTGGCAGACTGAAGACCCAGGAATGCTGATGCTGCAGTTCTGGTCCAAAGATCAATAGGCTAGAGACCCAGGAGAGCCAATGCTGCAGTTCAAGTCTGAAGGCTGTCTCATGGCAGAATTCCCTCTTGCTTGGGGAAGGTCAGTCTCTCCTTCTATTCAGCCCTTCAACTTATTTAATGAAACCTACCCACATTACAGAAGGCAATCTGCTTTACTCAAAATCCACCCACTGAAGTGTTAATCTCATCCAAAAAAAAAAAAACTCTCACAAAAATATTCAAAATAATGTTTGACCACATATCTGAGCACTGTGGCCAGCCAAGTTGACACATAAACTCAACTAGCAAACTTTCTTAATTGGCCTGAAAAGACTGCCTTTTCACTTCTCTCCCAAATAAGAAATAAAAATTCAAAGTACTTCCTCTGGGTCTATGTCACACTACCTCTCATTCACTTTCTTGTTCCAACCAAGAAAAGACATCCATCCGTTCCTCTGGATGTCTAGACTCCTCTTTATGCAGGTTGGTTAAAGGTTAGTAGGGTTGATAGTGAGGATTACAGGGAAGTCTGAAAAGCATGATAAGCTTGGAAACAGATTTCTGGCATCTTTAGAATGCAGGTGTACTGACCTTCTTCAGCTTTAGGAATTTATCTGATATTCCTGCATAACAAAAAGTCCTATTGGATATGCTGTGATGTAATGAGGCAGGAAACTGCAAAGCATGATATGATACTATGATACTATGATAACAGAGGGGAAGAATGCACTGGAAGTATTTAGAAAGGTTTCTAAGCCAGACTGGAGGACTTGGGAAAGTATGAAGGAAAAACAATACTTAAAAAGCTGAAAACTTATGCACTTATAGGAAAAATACATTGGAAAACAAGGGTGAAATAAGAGAAGACAGTGTTCAGATTTAAAGGGTCATCGACATGACAATGCCCAGAGGTGAGACACAGTGTGGGACTTTGGCAGAACTGTAAGTTGTTCAGTCCAGGTACAGCAAAAAGTTTGGAGTCTGATCAAGAGGCAAGAGATGAAGCTGGAAAGGTAACCAATGCTCAAAACGTAAAGATCCAAGCAAGCCACACTAAAAAACTTGGATTTTTATTCTAAGGTCAGAGAAGAGACACGGAATGATTTAAAGTAGTAAAGAGGAGATTTACTCTATAAACCACACCTGCCTATCGTCTGAGAATGATTACAAGGGGGAAAGAGGGTCACTGTGTCACTAAGTTAATTTCTGGGAATATAAAAATAAAGTACAGTTCTCACCCCCCCAAAGCTCACAACCCAGTGATGGAAGTTAGATATTATCATTGAGAGAACCAAGAAATAATGCAATTGTATATAGGCTTTGCTTTTACAATATGTATAACTCAACAGCATGTTTGGAGATTCATTCTCAAAAACAAACAGAAACTTAGCCATACTTATACATATGTCTTTGTACACACTGTACACATTGGTATTTGGTAATTTTTTGTTTAATGAATAGACATCTAAAGATATCTAAAAGGACAGGGTCTGCTCAAAAAAACCATAAGGCACTCTAGGTATATCAGAGGGAAGTTAATATAGGGAATGAGTTATATTGGAAGGCTGGATGGAAAAGAATGAGAAGCAGAGTTGAAATCAGAGCCTGCTAACACTTCTAGGCTGGAACCCATTAGTCTGTATCTGCTACTCCACTTTAGAGATGCTGTTGTAGTCAGTTCCAGATCTGTCAAGTATGTGCCACCTGGACCTGGGTAGAAACTACTGAAAAGATTTTTTTTTTTTTTCCTATCCAGGCTAGTGGAGTCCAGAGTCACTTCACCACTTCTGTTGCTCCAGAAACTCCCAGAAAATTCCAGGGACTGCCAACAACTGCAATGTCATTGAAGCCCCAAACAGGAAGTTTTCCCAATTTCTCGCCTTCTGATTTTCTAACAATATCCCGTATCGATAGACATAGCAGCAGGCAAGCTGGCAAGAGGTCCTGGAAAATGTACAGTAAAAATCTGAGCCACACTTGTGCAGACAGAGAAAAGTATGACAGGAGTGGCACTGAGAAACCACAGATAAATAATCATCTCATATGGAATTACCTTCCAATGCCCTGATATTTGGTCATTTCTATCAAAAGTTTTCATGATAAAAGTCCCCTGAGACCTACTTCTGCATGAATATTTTTTCTCAGAAAAAAATGCATGGGATCCAGGTTGCCCTTTATCAGATAATAAGATTAGGTTATCTACTAAAAACAAAGTCAGGTGATAATGGCTGAGATATCTATGTTGTAATTTCATTCTCTGTCAGCGGTTATTTCATAGTCATTGAGCTGACACACAATAGTTATAGAATTCACTTGCATGAAAGCAAGTAGACTTGGAGCTATGAGTTAGAATTTACTATGATATTATTAAGGCGAAAGAAGAGTAGCATGTGCCAGTTTACTTGGTAAAACCTCTCCAACTGAATTCCTATGGAAGTAACAAGGATCATGGTTCAATGATCCATGGTTTGTCTGAACTACTCCAGGTTTTAAGAACTCCTTAATTTTTACAGACCTCACCTTAAGATGACCTGACAAGATCTAAACTGTATCACAAAGTGCAGTCTCGATCATTGCCAGCCCAGCATACCAATTAGCACCACCAATCATATGATTAGAGACGACTGCACTAGACAAAAGTTAAGTTTAATTTCAAGCAGTTTGTCAATAGGAACTATATTCTTGTTCTATCTTACCTCAGGCATCCTTTCAATCAATGAGGCACTGCACTAAGATAGAGAGGACCCTGCCTTCAAAGAGTTCATTGTTTAGTAGTGGAGAAAGACAAGTATCAAAACTAAACACAATTACAAATAAGGATGGTACTATTGAAAACACCATAAAATTGTTGGGGAATTGTCAATAAGATTTATTAGTTTTCCCATTAATCATCATGCCTTTTACTATTCCGCACGAGCAGTCATTCCTGTTGAATTCTGAAAACTAGCAAGGACTATCTCTATTAATTAAAAACTAAATAAAAACATAAATTAAACCGAACATCTTCTGTAGGCTGCGTAAATTGCTCCCTCCTTTTGAAACAAATGACTTACTGGGAGGAAGTATAAAGCTTGTCTAAGATGACTAAGTTAGGCTTAGTACAGTTAGAGTAAGTCATGCTAAATCAAAGACACAGAAATTTCAAGATGTAGATGTGTTAGTGAGGCATCAGCCCCTTGACCAACTGAGTGTGCTTTTCTTCCTGAGTATCCTTACTTCAATAGGACCACTGGAACCACATCTTTAGAGTTATCTGGTATTGATTTCTTAGCTGCACCTCTCCCAAAACACAACAGGTCCTCAAAGACTGATTTTTCTCTAATTGCTAAAAATACTCAAAAGTCACACACACAAAAAGAAAAACTAAACCAAGCCTTCACTAGTATATATAAAATCATGTCTTCATTTTCTGATTTCTTAGAAAATTATAGCCTAAATAGGTGCTCTCTCCACCCAAATCTATCATACACCTTTATTATGTTATTCTATTACATATGTATATTACATATTATCTTATACCTCTACAAAACCACCATCCCTCTCAATACTTATGCTTTACTTCTTACACATGCACACACACAAATAGATTGTGAATGTATCTCGCAGTGTCCACCCATGATATGGTAACTGGTTTGCTAGAAAAATAAATGTGACTTACTAATTGAAATGGCAAAAAATTAATTCATTTATTTATTCATTCCTTCAGAAAAACATTAGATGAGTACCTTGTGGTGTTGTAGATTCTGTGCTGAGAAAGACAGATGCTCCCATGAGTAAAAACAATTCCTGTCTTGAGGAGCTCCCAGTGTAACGAAGGGATAGACAAGGAGATGGGCAATGTGAGTAGAGTGAATAGTGCCAAGGTCGAAGTTGCGCACAAGGTACCAAAGAAGCACTTCAATTTTTATTTCTACTGTGGATCAAGAGCTCTTACTCTTCACAGTTTAAGTAATGCAGCCATTACTTCATCCATAACTGTCCCAAAGTAAACTTGATTTTCAAGTGTATAAATGCAACTGTCTAAGCATAGTATAACAAATAGCTTTTCACTGGAATTCTTCCTAATGGCAATTAGAGAAGAGAACAACCTGACCTTTCTCACAAAATCTAAAACATCTGCTATAATCCTCTGGAAAAATAAAAAGCACAGGAAAAGAAAATAGTGTGGATGGTATAATGACACATAAATAAATCGTTTATACATGATCTCAGAGTAGGCTTGTTCAAATAGTACAAAATTGTCTCTAAAGGATTATCTAGTCACAAACTTGACAAAACAAAAATGGTGTAAACCAAACAGTTTTGCAAGAGTTTTAAAATTAATACTGTGTTTCAGTGAGCTTGCAATTACAAGGCTCAAGGACTAAAAGTATATTAAATTTGTTTAAACTATAACTCCTTTTAGGTCTTAGTTCAGTAAAATAACTTTAATAAAATTTTCCTTCTTGACTTTTTATAAAGATATTGTAACTTAAAATGGACATTTCTTAATTTTTAGCTTTATTTCTAATTATGACTCTAAGGAATGCATTCTTAAAATCACACTCTTCTCTTTTCAAGGTACACATCAATGCAGCACCAAAGATCCAGATGAAATTTAAAACATCCCAAGAAAACTCAGGATGTTTTAAAAGAGGCAGACATCTGGCATCCATTTCTGGTTTTACTGGGAGGCAGAAAGGGACATGAAAAAATTTTTAATTTTACTGGTATGTGTCAAAAGAACCCAGACGTGGGACAAATGCTAAATCACACAGGTAGTGACATATATATTTAAATTTAGTTTCAGAGAAAAATATTTTCCTTTCTGAAACATCTCTCCCCTTTAAACATGTTGTTTTGCCCTTGCTTTGAATCTGCTTAGCAGTTTTTCAGCATAAAGCAGAATCCTAAAGAAACAGCACTCAAGGTTGGAAACAGAAGACGTGCATACCTCTTCCATACATGGAAAAGTTTCAGAGTGGCAAGCTCTGGATACGGGGGAGCAGCATGAGGCACTTGACAAACTTGAAGTAAGAAGGAAAATGCCCTCTGGAGTAGAAGGAACATGGTCTACTTTGTGATTTATCTAAGGCTGGCTCCAACAGGAAGCGTAGCTAGCTACCAAAAAAGGATCCTGATACAGTCGGTAAGCAAGTGAACTCTGGATCCCAATCTCTGCATTCAAATCCCAGCTCTACCACTTCTAAGCTGTGTGACCCATGGCTAGTTCCTTAACCTTTCTGTGTCTAAGCTTCCTCACCTATAAAATGAAAAATTATAATATCCATCTCATTGTTTTGACAAAGACTAAAGGCTTTCATACATGTACTTAGAAGAGTGCCTAGCACACAATTAAGTATTCAGTAAGTATTAGTTATACTAGTATTACCAGAATCTTAGAAACCCAGCATACTGATCCTTGGAGGTTAGATTAGGTCAGGTGAGAGATGACTGGGTTTCACCTCATTACTTTGGAGACTTAACTGAGGTTTAGAAGTGGTAAATGACTTGTTCAAAGTCACACAGGCGGTAAGTGAAAACGATACTGGGGTTAGATCAGTTCTACCTGATAAGGACTACAGATCGAACAAAACAGATATACTGATGGGGAAGAAAGGGATATTGTACACTAGATCAGTAATTTAGTAAACAAAAATACCTGATTTAAACAGCTACTCAAAAGGACTATAATCCTAACGTAAGGAGACTGCAAAAATAGAGATAACATCTGGAGCTGCAGAAACTGTTCACATGCATAGATTTTATGTTAAAGACTGAGGTCTGACAGAGCAGATATAATAGTCTAATAATCTAAAAATATACATAATTTGCAGACATTATGACGAGCCCTTTGGCACCACAGAGAAAGGCACTATAATACTCCTTCTATAATTTAAAAAAAAGAAAGAATGAACCTGAAGGTTAGGTAAATTTTTCCAAACCACAGCATGTTCTGTCTCTTCCCAAATCATTAGAGACCTTTAATCTACTGGCATATAACACAAAGCTCCATTTGGTCCCTAAGACACATATCTCTATTTTGAGCACTCTGGCCAAGAATTAACAAAGTAAAAATATTCCAAATACTTCAAATTATAACTAAGTGGCATTAGTCTCTTTTTTCACACTGAGACTTAACTTGAAAATACAGCCCAATTTTTGCTTCTATCTTCTTCGCTCTCCGCATGTAGTCATATCATTTGCACGATTATAGATGCAGTTGTGTCAGCAATTTCCTTTATGCAGCCAGCTTCGCAAATGTTTATAAAACTAGTTTTTGTGGGGGAGAAGTATGTTTTAAGCTGAAACACAGCAAGTAAAAATCCCATCACTTGAGAGCAATTTCTTTTATCTACCTTGCAAAACTGTGATGTGAATACATAAAGATACTAGCTAATTAAAGGTATATTACAAAGTAGTACAGAAAATGTTAACAGAGGGATGGGTGAAACAGAAATGGCCTCCAGAGGAAAATTTCTTTGAGATGTAGGATTTAATGATGTATATTTAAAAAAATAATAATGTATACATAATATTTGGGGACACTGAATTTAATGGCATATGCACAAAAAGGGTAAACATAACATTTTGGGTCCACAGAGACAAAGAAGCCTGTAGTATAACTTCCTTTAATAAGCAGACAAATAATCGAGGCCAATGTAAGAACTGTTAAAAATAGACGTGGCCTCTCTATTCACATGCTTTCACCACATGCAAACAGAAAAATCCAAACAATATCTCTCTACTACACACACTTCTTATCACTGCGTATATTACCACTCTACATGTGTTCAGAAAAGCTAGGATAAATGCCATTGTATATTCCCAATTAGTTTAAGCATGATATGAGCAAATCTATGAGAATTCATTGCTCAAGGTTGACTGTATTTAGATGTAGAAAAGAGAAGAAATATTCTCTCTACAAATTTCTGAGAATTCTAGAACTAAGACTACACATAGTTCAAAAACGACAATGTCCTGAGATTCTAAATAAAAAGGAATTTCAAAAAAGTTTGAGACTCAAAAACAAGATTTCAAAGACCAGCAAGAACTTAATTTCTAAAATATACAAACAGCTCATACAATTCAATAACAAAAAACCAAAGAACCTATGAAAAAATGGGCAGAAGACCTAAATAGGCATTTCTCCAAAGAAGACATACATATGGCCAAAAAGCACATGAAAAGATGTTCAGCATCGCCAATTATTAGAGAAATGCAAATCAAAACTACAATGAAGTATCACCTCACACCAGTCAGAATGACCATCATTAAGTTTACAAATAATAAATGCTGGAGAGGGTGTAGAAAAAAGAACCCTCCTACACTGTTGGTGGGAATGTAAATTGGTGCAGCCACTAAGGAGAACAGTATGGAGGTTTCTTAAAAAACTAAAAGTATACTTGCCATATGACCCAGAAATCCAACTCCTGGGCATATATTTGGAGAAAACTCTAATTCAAAAAGATACCACAACGTTCATATCAGCACTATCTATAATCGCCAAGACATTGAAGCAACCTAAACGTCCATCAACAGATAAAAAGGATAAAAATGATGTGGTATATATATATATATAAAGATGATGTGGTATATGTATATATGTGTGTATGTGTATGTGTGTGTGTGTATATATATATATACACTATATAGCACAGGGAACTATATCCAATCTCCTGGGGTAAGCCATAATGGAAAAGAATAATTTTTAAAAATGTATATATGTGGGGCTTCCCTGATGGCGCAGTGATTGAGAGTCTGCCTGCCGATGCAGGGGACGCGGGTTCGTGCCCCGGTCCGGGAATATCACACATGCCGCGGAGCGGCTGGGCCTGTGAGCCATGGCCGCTGAGCCTGCGCATCTGGAGCCTGTGCTCCGCAACGGGAGAGGCCACAACGGTGAAAGGCCCACGTACCACAAAAAAAAAAAAAAAAAAAGTATATATGTGTAAAAAAAAAAAAGACATGGAAACCTAAATGTCCATCAACAGATGAATGGATAAAGAAGATGAGGTACATATATACAATAGAATACTACTCAGCCATAAAATAATAATGAAATAATGCCATTTGCAGCAACATGGATGGACCTAGAGATTATAATACTAAGTGAAATAAGTCAAAGACAAATATCATATATCACATATATGGAATCTAAAATATGATACAAATGAACTTATTTACAAAACAGAAACAGACTTACAGACACAGAAAACAAACTTATGGTTACCAAAGGGGAAAGGCAGGAGGGGAGGGATAAATTAGGAGTTTGGGATTAGCAGAGACAAATTACTATATATAAACTGGATAAAAAACAAGAACCTACTGTATAGCACAGGGAACTATATTCAATGTTATAATAAACTATAATGGAAAAGAATATGAAAAAGTGTGTATATGTATATATGTATATGTGTGTATGTGTGTGTGTATATATATATATATATATATATATATATATATACACACATACACATATATACCTGAATTACTTTGCTGTACACCAGAAACTAACACAACATTGTAAATTAACTATACTTCAATTTAAGAAGAAAACGATGCCCTCTACATAATCCACATTGACCCGGTCCTAGATCTAGTTAGCTCAACATTTTAATAATTATAAGAGGAAGACATTGATGCCAAGTTGATGAGATAAATCTGGAAGGGATATCAAATCTAGCCAAATGCCAAATCTAATCATAAGAATTATAACAATAACCGTTTATAGAATCATAAATCATAGAGTAAAAAATAAAGTTATTTTTGTTAATAGTGACAGTTCTGTCACTGCTTGGTTATATTATCCTGGGAAAGTTACCTGATCTTCCTTTATCCAAGTTCTCTCAGCTATAAAATAGAAATTACAAGAACTTCTACCACATGAATTTCTTCTGGTATTAAAAAAGATGATTTATGTGAAAAATTTAAATTTTAACTGCTAAACATATATAATTATTATTAAATGTAAAATAACCTACTTAAAATAAAAATTATGGGAGCTTAGAATGTGGAATATATATATCTTAGAGAAGTCATAAAAGAGGGGAAAAAAATGCAGATTTTATGTAACTGTAACTTTAGTAAAATTCAACAGTGGGCTGTGTCTGCCAAAATAAATAATGTAATCCCAAGCTTTGATGATGGACAAAAAAATGTTTGGGTCAAAGGAGGGAATGGCCCCATTCCAGGCTGGTTAGATTATCCTTGGAGTACTGCATCCAGTGCTAGACACTGGATTTTGAGAAGAAGCCAGACAAATTATGGTCAAGCATTCAGACTCAGGTGACCAGATTAACGAGGAGAGAGAAAACACTAATATTTTGAGGAACACTTAAGCAGGATAATATTCAGTTTAAGGAAGAGAAAAACAGCTAACAACATCTATGTAGTTGGATGGCTATTGTATTGGAGATACTAGTTTGGGGAGACTCTAGGAATAGAATGAGAATCAATGGTTAAAAGCACTAGGAGGTGTGATTCAGGTCAATATAATAATAATACACTTGACGATGATGATAATAATAAGAGCAAGTGCTCATATAATGCCTACTAAGAGCTAGACACTCTTGTAGGTACTACGTAATAAGTCATTTAATCCTTACAACACTCCTAAAGAAGGTACAAATATTATCTCCAACTTAAAGTTGAGGAGCCTGAGCCATATAAATGTTATACAGCTTGCCAAAGTCACACTAGTGAGGGGCACAGACAGAATTGAAGCCCAGTAGTCTGGTTCCAGAACTCCAGAACTATGTGGCCTAACTTTGTACCAGTCTGAGCTCTCTGAAATGCAAATGGATTGTCTTAAAAAAAAAAAAAGTTTCCCTTTACTGAAGGGGACAAGCATAGACTGACCATATGACCTCTTATTTGTGTAGGTGAACAAAATGGCCTTTAGAGTTTTTTCTTTCATTCACTTACCAGTTCTTCCTGGGCAATTTGTATGGGCCAGATTCTGTGTTGGGTAGTTGAGAATACCATCATGAATACACGATAAAGTTCTTATCCCCATGTAGTTCACAGACAGATGGAGTATATACAGGCATTAGCCAAATAATTAGCTTTAATTGTGATTTGTGCTACTAAGGCGAAGTATGTGATAGCATAAGACCATATAATGGAGGATCCTTTTTTTGTCTGGAACATCTAAGGCAACATTCTTGAGGAGAAGAATTTTAATCCTTATTTTGCCATCTATTGAAACATCTATCTAGTGGCCCCTTATCGTCACTTCCTTAAGTTTTGATATATCATCAGGGTCCACTGAATCCAATTTTAGCTTTTGAACTTCTTTGATGAGAGCTAACTATTTGTAATGATTGGTATTTCATGACATTTATTCTTTATTAAAGGTCTTGCAAAGAACAAAGAGAAAATTTAGTCTTTTTTAATGGAATAAAATCCATTCTATCTCACTATTACAATATGGGTCCATTCTACCTTTCTATAACTCTAACATACTTTTTATCTCGAAACAACTTGCTATTTCATCACTCTAAGTATTGCTTCATCTATTATCACTGATTATCCTGAACAATGCTAAGAAAGATTAAAAGAATAAGAAAAGAGAAAAATTATGAAATCATCTGGAAGGATGATGCAACAGTAAAAAATATCATCACTGTTGCATCATCTTTAACTTCTCATACTGAGTTGACCAAAGTATTACATCATTATCTTTTAAGAAAAGATAAAAGAAGCCTGGAGACAATCTGTGTAGTCTGCTTTTGGCTTCCTGTGCTTTTTTCTTTCATTCTGAATGCAGAAATTTTATTTTCTCCTCATACTGGCAAGAGAAGAATATTGACAGAGAATGATTCACAATTATTAGATGAATCAGAAGATGAATGTAAAATGACAAGCAGCAGTACTAGACTAGAATGGTGATGATGAAACTGATATATAAGTAAAATCCTAGACTATGAGTCTTCAGATGACAATATTCTATATGAATTTTCTCAAATTCAAGATTTGTGAGTGAACTAGATTGGTGAGTGAACAATATTCAAGATTGGTGAGTGAAAACCTGAACCATCCTGTTTTTCTAAAAGAACAGGTGACAATATTCTTTCATCTTTTGTGATTTTATGGCTCATAGGTAGACAAATGCTGAAGGCATATGTGTATTCAAAAGTAACTGGAAGAATATAAATTATGTAAAATAGAAAAAATTGGGTTGATCATTATAACTTGTGTTTATAAATCTAAAAATGAAAATATTCTTCATTTAGAGAACAAAGAAGATGGCCACCTTTAGCAAAATTCTACCTTGTCAAAACTTCAAAAGGCTCTTCAAGCAATGCATTTTGGTGAGGCAAGTGCAAGAAAAAACAGATATGATGATAAGCTAGTATCTACTAGAGATGTATTTGAAATCTGAAATCAGTATTTATGAGACAGATATGTTCCAGGTACATGCATAACAACTGATAAGCTTTAGTTTCATTCAGAAGACAGTATCCATTTCAGGCTTACATACATTCAAAAGCCAGAAAACATGGAATGAACAGTTGGGTTTGCTCTGTTTAGTTATTAAAATTTCACACAAAGTTGTTTTCACTATTCCTTTGCTCTTACTTCTATATTTGTTACATGAACTAAAAAGGCAAAAAGTAAAAAAGCTCCATTGTTCTCAGATGGTAAAATGGCAATAACACTCAAGCTTAGTGCTGAAGCCTGAGATGCATAGGAAGGTCCCAGGCAGCAGGAATAGAGAATGTGGTGGCTTCATAAAAGCATCTCTTCCCTTCAAAGCCTGATTCCAAGGTTGTCTGGTTGATACCAGCATCTAGCTTACCCTAAGATATGTGTTTCACTCTCTTCTAATGGTCCTTGAGGAAGTGGAATTGATTTCTCTTCTGACTTTCAGAGTAGGAATTATATTGGAAATTCAATTCAAAGAACCAAAGCAAAGCATGTCAGCAGTCACAATTTAGACTGAAATTTTTCAGTAAGAAGAAAAAGACAGAACAAACTTCTCCCACTAAGTTGTAAACTATGATTCCGTATTACTTTCCTAGGACTGCCATAACAAAGTACCACAAACTGGGTGGCTTAAACCAATAGAAATGTCTTCCCTCACAGTTCTTGAGGCCGGAAGTCTGAAATCAGGTGTCAGCAGGTTGGTTCCTTTTGGGTGGCTCTGAGAAAAACTCTATTCCATGCCTCCCTCTGGTGGCTTTCAGCAAACCTTAGTGTTCTTTGTCTTATATATGCGTCATTGTACTCCTCCTCAGTCTTCATGTGGCATTCTCCTGTGTGTCTGTGTTTCCATGTCCAAATTTCCCCCTTCTTATAAGGACAGCAGTCATATTGGATTTACAACCCATCCTAATCATCTTATGACATCATCTTAACTTGGTTACAACTTCAGAGACCCTATTTCCAAATAAGGTCACACTCACAGGTTCCTAATGAACATAAATGGGGGGGGGGGGGGGATGGGTGGTATTCAAGCCAGTACAGATTATTTTTTTTTCAGGAGATATATGGAGCCTTACATGATAAATTTACAAGGAGGAGGAGACCAATATTTAAATAAGAGTGCTTGAAATTAAATATTGATAGAGTAAATACTATAGTTGGAAGATTTCTTTTTAAGTCTTGGTTTAAAAAAGATAGTAAAAAGAAAAACACTCCAAATTTCAATTTAAGGTTGTTTTAGATTTTCCATAAAGCTTCAAGTAACTTTATGGAAAATCTAAAACAACCTTAAATTGAAATTTGGAGTGTTTTTCTTTTTACTATCTTTTTTAAACTTTGTTTTGTTTTCAATGAACGTTTACTAAAAATTCATTTTGGTTATAACTCAACTTTAAGTCTTATTGGACTAGCAAACATCTAGTTCTTACTTCCTGCATTTCAAGAACAGCATGCTATCCTATTCTTTGTTTGTTTGCTTTTTCCTTTACAGGGCTTAAACCACATTCTGGTGGGCGACATCAAATACTGTCTGATAATGATCAAACCCAAGATATTTAAGAAATCAAGGATCCATTTGAACATCCATATTTCTGCAGTCCATCATATTATTCTGTTCCCAAGTTGCTTCCCTACCAAAATATGGATTTCTTCATGTTAACTTTTATTTCCAGATTCTGTTTTACCAATGACCTCCTGTTTCCACAGTGTGCAAACTCTGTGGGGTAAATTCTCAAAATACTTTGTATGGGGTAACACTCACGATTCCTGTTAATAGTAATGGGACCATTACAGGGCCATACTGCCCTGAACTATTCCAAATTACTAAAAGTCTTTAAGTTAATGTCATTATCAGAAATGTACTAATGAAAAATAATTTTATTTCACATTTTTCTCCTAGAAATTACTTATTTTTTAAACTGATATTGTAAATATCAGGAAAGAATAAAACAGAAGCCTCTTTCTTTTAGAGAAGCAAGAAGTTATTTGCTTGGGCTCGTGTGTTGAATGGACAGGCAGGAGGCAATACGATCAGTGTTGAGTAACACATTATGTTCCCCAGAGCTACCTGTGTGGCATCGTACAATCTTTTGTGATGTTTCACATGGTTTCTGCTAAATTCCACTTCAGAATTATCCCCTGCCTGGATGCATTAAGGGTGTGAGGCTTTTCATTTACAAAACACTTGGTGATCACCCTTTGCAGTCTGCTGGTAAGTAGAAAAGTCTGCTAGACTGAAGCATATGCTGTTATGTGATTTTCAAGGGAAGCTTTTTGGACTGAGATGTGCATTGATTGATATCTCCATTGTATTATGTTCTTGTGCCAATGAAAAGACTGCAGAAGTGGTACTGAGCAACAGAACATGATTGTGACCCTTCTCCCTCTGAGTCTTCCAGCCAAAGGAAACCGAAAGTAATTCACCTTAAATAGAATGGACGACTTAAGTCATGTGCTGGTAGGCAGACAGATTCTTGGTCTTCTTCAAGGAAACAACTGCCCAGACTGGATTGAATAGGTGCTTTCTTTCTACTGCAACTATCACAATTTTTTTTTTCTGTGTCAGTGTCAGTGAGGGTGTTTTGGAGTTGGTCTAATGCTTTTCAACCAGCATTATGTTTAATCAGAAAAATATATATATCAACAAATTAGAAAATACAAAGAGAATTCCTCATAACTTAGGTGTACAATATTTCCAATTATAAAAGATCTAGAATTAAAAAAAGAATGTCTGGGCTTCCCTGGTGGTGCAGCGGTTGAGAGTCCGCCTGCCGATGTAGGGGACACGGGTTTGTGCCCCGGTCCAGGAAGATCCCACATGCCGTGGAGCGGCTAGGCCCATGAGCCATGGCCGCTGAGCCTGCGCATCCGGAGCCTGTGCTCTGCAACAGGAGAGGCCACAACAGTGAAAGGCCCGCGTACCGCCAAAAAAAAAAAAAAAAAGAATGTCTATGTACCCCAATTAAGAATCTTATTTCATAATTTGGTCATTAGGATGACCACAGTGGATTGAGCGCTTGTTGTAGCTAACAATTTTAGGTTCTGAAATAGAAAAAGTAGAGAATAATCCTCTATACTTCTGTTAATTAAATAGTAAATAGTTCTGTGAGCAACCCCCCACTACACACATACACACACACACGCACACACACGAACACATGCAAAGTAAAAGACGACTTTAGACAAGATACATATCTGAAGGAAAAAGGATGATCTTGCAAAGATTCACATGGCTAATTTTCAAATACGTATGTTCTTGACCAATGAAATAAAACTTGGGAAAATCTTATTTAGCTAAAATAGGAAAAGTGATATAATAATAATAAATATTTATTGAATATGTACTATGTACCAAAAACTGTTCCAGGTACTTTGCATGTAGTAAATCATTTAATCCTCAAAATAACCCTATAAAATGGGCACTGTTCTTACCCCCAATAATACACACAGAATTTTTCTTAAGAATTTTGCATATTATCTTCATCTAGTTTACTCAAAATCCAGTTGGTAAATACTATAATTTTCATGTTGATCTCTTTATACACTTTGAGTATCTTAGTCCTCAAAAGTCATTTGCCATCTGTTTGAATGTTTAGTAACCAATCCATTGAAATGAAAACTTCATATCTAGGATATATATGGTCGATGGTTTCATTGAAGGAGATAAATATGAAGTGTATATCTTGAAAATTTCTTGAAATGCTATGATAAGAATTATTTTCCATGCCCTTCATTTAATTTCATTTTTCCAAGTCTGCTGGCTTCCCTGTAACCCAATAGAAGATTGTTTCGTACTCTAATAACCATCTCCATAATAGATTTTACTTTCCCCACTAATCATGGTGAGTTGTCGAGGCTTGCAAAGACAGTATGAATAATTTTATATGTCTAATTGCCCAAGACCATCACAAACAAAGAAGAAAGATGCCCCAAATAAACAGCCACTAATGAGAGCCATATTAATAGAAATAGGTGGGAGAGGACAGATTTCGGTAGTGGCTTGCAATTAAAATCTTCAAGACTTGGTGAATAGTTGAATACGGGGACTGGAGGAGAAGAGAGACCATGATCACTCCCAGATTTACAGCTAGGCCAATGCCATAAACAAAAGAGAGAGAGAGTCAGGAGCAGAAATTGTCCACCTTTAGGGAAGAGGCAACAGAGCTAATACGAAAACATAATAAAATGGTTCACATGTACATTTTAATTAGATTTACATGTATGTGACTCAGTAGGTTATGATGTCACAGTATCAGTTATAGTACCTAAACAACTGTATTGAACACCTCTTAGACACCACTTAAATCCTACTGGCTTTACCCAGTAGTCCAGCCCCTGCCTTAGAGGTCAGTTCCAGCACTGGCTTTCACCAACTCTCTGCCGGTGCAACCTGACAGCACCCACCTAGTGTACAATGCACCTCTTGTTTTCTGCCCCAGGGCTCTTCTGAGGCCAAGGCTCAGGAAGACCCATGGGAACCCACTGGCTCTCACACATGTCCAATCCAGAAATGCAAGGGCATTAACCTCTGTCCAAGAACCCCCCCTTGACTAACGGGGAATGGGAACCAAGAGATAAATGCTTACCCCTTTGATTTCCTGGACAGAGAGTTCGGAGACACATGTCAAAATCCTATGGGATAAGAAGAATGTCACTCCTCACTGTGAGCAAACCCGTAATCATCCTTGTGTTGTTCCCCCTTCACTTTCACTCTTCCTGTCCTCCTTCCTGCTCCCAGGAGTCATTTCCTGAGTAAACTACCTATCTGCTGGGCTCTGGTCACGTCTCATGCTCTGCTTCCTGCGGAGCCAAGCTAAGGCAATAGCCAAACTGAGATTTAAATTTAAATGGCAAGTGAGAAAATATGAAGTAATAACTTTTTGGCCCCAAACCCAACAGATTATGTTGGTTAAGTCAAATTACTGTATTTGTTTATTTCTGGATTAACCCTGGTGCTATTATTATCAGAGAGAACTTGAGAAGTTAATAATACTGCCTTATAAGATGGCAAATTCTTCCCTTTGGCACTTTACTATAGACATCAGTAATTGAAAAGTAGTTGAGCATAGTATTATTTTAAATATTGGCAAGTCAATAACATAGCACGATTAAATATATTATTAGCAAAGTTAATGTGTAATGTTGTACTTTCTACTTAGTCTCTTACAAAGTGAGTGCAGAAAATGGAAAGCTTTTTCAATAAATAGTGTAAAAGTCTGTACTCATTATATTGAATCCTGAATGACTTCTAAAGATGTAAACATTTTTCTCTCCCTTACAAATGATAATAAAGAATGAAAATACAGACATTTGATAATTTATATAGTGAGGCCTATTTTCATCCATGCACTAGGATATATAGCAAAATAATCCAGATTTAAAATGTAACAATAAAACTAAAATTATCACATTAAACAATAATTGGATTATTGATGCTATTCTTAACATCTCTGAATAATTGTTATTTTTATGTTTGAAAGTTTCTAGTTACAGGTATTATAGTAGAAAACTAAAAGCCCAGATAGTCCCAGTATTTAGTGAGCTTTCCTGACAGTAATCCTGCTTAAAATAGGGTTTTTCTTACAAGAGCCTATTTGTGAAGCTCCTTGATAACCTCTGTGTATATTCACAGATTGATTCATGGGTAGAAAGCATGGTATTGTGCCATAAATCTATTTAAAAGCAACTTTTTATGTACACCATAGCTTATAATGGAAAGTTGAGAAGAATCTTATAAGGATGCAGTGTAAATCAACCATGCCAGGAAACATAATACTGCTAACATAAGTGGTTAGCATGAATATGTCCCAACCCCTAACACCATAGAGTGTGTAACTTCAATTCTGAGCCTTTGAAGAGACTGTCACTTAACGCAATTACTTCTTTGTAGCAATCAGAACTTTCCTTGAGGATGTTACATACAACTATCACTTAAATATAAGTGGGTTGCTAAGCATATGCCAACAGACAAGAACAGACACCCAACAGTGGGACTGCTGAAGCATAACTCTACACTCTTATTTAAGAGTGCGATACATCAACTTTGTGTTTGGTTTTTATTCAGCACAGAACACAAATGTTTATCCCAAAGGCACTTGCTTAGGGGAGAAAAAGAGCCAAAGCATTAATTTCCAAAAGCTTGGGGATTTTTTAAAGTGTCAAAAATGTTTCAAATAAAGTTTCAGGGTAAGGAAGTTTTTTTTGTTTATTTTGTTTTTACCATCTTATAAAGCTTCACATCCCAATTTAGTTTAGTGGCTAAAAACAGGAATCCCAATCTGGTTGTATTTAATGCCAGCTATTTCACTCAAAAAGTTTAGATAGAACTTTGCTTTTACACAGGGTAGCTCTGCAAGGTCAGTTATTTCAAAAAGTTGTGTCTTGCACAGGTCTGCCTCTCCTGAAATAAGAAAACATGGAGTATTAGATTCATCCCCTTAAATCAAGCCTCAACAATGTCTTACAATTAAAAATAACAAATCATTATCACGTAACATCTGTTAGGATAGCTTTTATCAAAAAGGCAGGAGGGGGCTTCCCTGGTGGCGCAATGGTTGAGGGTCTGCCTGTTGATGCAGGGGACACGGGTTCGTGCCCTGGTCCGGGAAGATCCCACACGCCACGGAGCGGCTGGGCCTGTGAGCCATGGCCGCTGAGCCTGCACGTCCAGAGCCTGTGCTCCCCAGTGAGAGGCCCGCGTACCACAAAAAAAAAAAAAAAAAAGGCAGGAAATAAGTGTTGGCAAGGATGTGGAGAAAAGGGAGCCCTTGTGCACTGTTGGTGGGAATGTAAACTGGTACAGACACGATGGAAGACAGTATGGTGGTTTCTCAAAAAATTAAAAATAGAATTATCATATGATCCAGCAATCCCACTTCTGGGTATATATCCAAAAGTAACAAAATCAGTACCTCAAAGAGATATCTCTACTGCCATGTTTTTTGCAGCATTATTCACAATAACCAAGATATGGAAATAACCTAAGTGTCTGTCAACAGATGAATGGATAAAGAAGATGTGATATTTCAAATCCATTTGTTTGCACCACTACTAAATGAATCTTAACATAATTCTGAATGATCCCCAATGGAATGAACTAAATAAAGCGCAAAATCAGGCCCTTCATGATACAAGCCATCCTGCCATCCAGCCCTTTCTCTTTTTGACCTTGTCAAGTACATATAAGTTGACCCTTGAACAACGCAGGGGTTACAGACACCAACCTCAAACAGTGGAAAATCCACATATGACTTTACCGTCGGCCCTCCACATCCACAGTTGTGTATCTACGATCCAGGTAACCAACTCTGGATCATGCAGTACGAATTTAGTGAGAAAATCCATGTATAAGTGAACGCGCAATTCAAACCTGTGTTGTTCAAGAGTCAACTGTACTCCATCCAACACGGATTGCTCACCATTTAACAATCATCTTCCACACTCATCTACAAACTTTTACTGGAAAGATTTCATGAGCTTATAATTCCTCTTTTCAACACTCCAACCTCCTTAAATCCTATTAATGCTTCAAGAACTAACTCTTGGGCTACCCAACAATGCTTGATGTAGTACTCTATGTAACTTACACACAACAGGGATTAAATTATGTATCAAAATCATGAAGATGCTACAAGGAAACCTCTCAACTCCAGGTTGAAGTGGAGAAGTGGTGTGATAGTTGATTGTGGGAAACAATCAGAGACACAAATCTGAGTAATGAAGTAAAGTCTCCCAGGTAGAAATCTAATCAGAAGTTATTCTTATTTTCTCCTAACATCAGGGAGGCTGAAAAAAATAAATTCTCCCATTGCAGCTGCAGTAAACATTTTTTTCTGGAGGCATTTACATGCATTTTGAAGAGCACATAAAGAACTGTCTCTCCAGCATCGTGCAATTATGTGTAGTAACAAACAGGCACAGAAATAGCTAATGCAGTTGAAGTTGATGTGTCCTAGAGACCGAACATTAACCAATTGCATGCAAATAAACTAAAGTTTTTTTTCAATTAGTGCAGCACTCTGTTCTACAAGAAAGAGACCAGCACAACATAAAAAAAAGCCTGATTCAGCTTGAGATACAGCAAGAAGCTAAAAGATGATGCAGAATCAGAACAAAGATATTATTCTAGCAACTCTTGATGATAGATTTTACTTATAACCTTGTGACAAAGGATTGGTAAACCAGACTCACATTACAGAAATGCACATTTGGTATTTCCAATTATTCTATATAAGTATAGAAAGAGCTATAGAAACATCTATAAATTTCTTAATTTTAGGTCTCAAGGTCTAAAGCAGAATCTCATCTTTTCTTATTTTCCCTATAATTTGACAAATCATAAAATTTCTTACGTAATAGTATAACATTTCTATACTGAATATTTGTGAAATTCTCAGGTAAAACAAATTTTACAATGGTTATTTTTACTATGCTGAGCACTGGGCATTTTTAAGATGGAGATGAAAGCACATTTACAATTGGTTTAAATGATAGTAGCAGTGGGATTTTTTTAAATGAACTACAGGTTACTGATCTCATATCATTAATTGCAACTTAATGCTATAGACAACCGTGGTATGAGGGAACCAGGTGCTATTTTGAATTTGGTTTTCTGGAAGGCACTTTCTTTTTTGTTCCTGTTCTCTGCCTCAGAAATGACATTAACTTGATAAGATAAAGCTACATTCGATAAAAGAAGGCACAGGCAGGCATGACAGTCACATCTTGGTGTCTTAAACTTGGTGAGTTTCCAATATTTCTATAGGATTACTGCAGGGCATTCAGGGCCTTGGTACTTAAACTTTCAGTCAACAGCTGTCAGACTGCCAACAAACTGTCTTTTTCGGTAGCAGCTGTGTCGGCTGTCACTAGCTTCTTTCACACAATTGTAGTAGACCAATGGCAAGCATTTTTTTTTGGTCCGGGTTATTAACAGATCACTACAGGGGACATATGAATGGGAGGAAATGCTCCTTTATTAGACAGTTGAAGGAAGCAGGGAGAGTGAAAAATTAAAAGGTATGCTTTATTAACTATATTAGAAAATTATAACTGATACCTACTTGAGAGCTATTTAGTTCCTAATTTAGTTGTTAAGTCTTCACTCCATGCTTAGAGGTGGGAATGAGGTATGAATAATCAAATACCTAAATTACGTTTCACATGTAACTTGCTATCTCTCCAACCACAACCAATTTACACTCCACCTCCACTGTCTCCCTCCTCTTCATTTACAATATAAATCCAATCTCCTCTGAAGCATTGGCAACTCTTGGCATTTGAAGATCAAAAGGTTTTAAGAGAACACTGAGGTTCCATAGTAAAAATGGGGGGGAAAAAAAAGACAACTGGCTTATTTTCTCTGTGGTATTCATTAACAGTTTACCCTCCTATTTTTCATTCTCCTTTAACTTTCTCCATTTGTCTTCTTCTATCTATCCTGAATGAAAATGGAGTAGCATTTGACCAATAAAGCAGGTTGAAAAAGTGCAGAAGATTAAAATAACTTGTACTAGGGACTCAACCAAGTAATAAAGAATGGTTCTCCATTTTTAAGGCCTTAAAATAGTCTTGACATTCAAATTCAGGCTTTGGGAACTAACTATAAACACATATGAAAAAGACAGAAGCAAACAATCTTCAGAGGCTCACAACCTATCTTTAGGATCCCCGACAAAATAGAGGCAGAAACAATTATTCCTTGGTCCTCTCTGCCTCCTCCTTAACTCTATTTCTTCCCAGTTCCAGACTATGTTTTATTATGCTTGCCTCCAACAGGCAAAAGTATCCACACTCCAATATCAACCCCCTCTCCTCTTGGTCACTGATCAAAATTTAGATGCTGTGTTTGATCTCAGCTGACACTGAATTGAGATCTAGCTAAATAAAATAACTGATGTTAATGTCATTCAAAGGGAACAACCGCAGGCTTGGCCTGGAAGGTAGAAATAGAAGAGGCACATGGACTAGACTATCTGACTATGACTGAATCTGTATTGAAGACCTCTAGCAATTAGAAGAACATATTGCTGTGCTGCTTTAGCTCAGGGTTAAAATAAAATCCTTTCTTGCATCACACGGAACAAGTGCCTAAACAGGTGGTGTCTGTTACGACAGGCAAACGCCTGGAGAGATTATTCTGGTAGAAATTATCAGCCCAAGAATACCCAAGGGTGCTTATGGCATTTCTAAATGAAATACTCATACAAAGCTTAGACTTTAGCTGAAAATAAAAACCAGGTAAATCATACTGGAGGGAACAGTCAGAACAAAACTTAAAGCAAAATATTTTCTAACATCTGCAGTCAAGTGCTCTGCTGGAAAATGTGAAAGATGGATTCCCTCTGGTAGCAAATGAGAAATTCAGTGGATGTATTTACAACATTCTGTATATATTCATTGGAACATATGGCTCAGCGAATTATTCTACATGATAAATCTCCACTGAGGCAGCCTGCTACCCACTCAGGCCCTGAACCTTCTGAAAGTGGCAAAACCTCCTGCTAAGTGGTGTCATTCAGAAGAACAGAGGGTAAGAGAAAATAAATTGCATGCAGCGTTGGCTATTTGAGAATGTTCCTATGATCTACATAAAGCAAGGGGAGATGATTCTCTCTGACTTCAGCTGAAAGTTCTTCGAGCGGGGGCCGGGGGGCAGTGTCTTTTTTTTTTTTCTCCCTAACCAGTGATTGCAGGGAAAGAAGGTAGTATTTAGTAGGCAGACTCTGGTTTCCAGACATATCCCAATCTGCTTCCATCTCTCTGGCTTTGGAGCTTTCTGGACCCCTTCCAATATGCTCTTGGCTCTGTGGCCTGATTATCCAGAGCTGTGTTAATGAACAAGATGTGCTGATTTACACAGGAGACACACTCTCAATGAGAAGCTCCTTTGTGCATGTCTTTCTATAACTGGCTGGGAAGATGATACTCTCTACTGAGTTACATCAGAGCAAGGGATTTGCAGACACTGGATGTGGGCTGTGAGAAAGACACAGCACACCTTTCGTGGGACCAAAGTGACAATCAGTTGTGCTCAGAATTCAAGGCCAAATTTTATATAAGTAATGTCTTTATAGTTTTATCTGTAAGGGGTTCTCGTATACTCCTCACTAAACTGTGTGAAGTAAGTAGTATCACTATTCCTGTTTCACAGCTGAGAGTCAGATGGTCAAGGGCCCATCCTAAGCCGGAGCTTCACTTCAGGCCTGTTTCTGTGTCATAAGTCACATTTTATATATATTGTGGACACTCGAATATTAAGGAATTAAAGTGCTATATATGTATCAGTGCTTGAAAAAAGCTACCTCTAAATACCTGAGCTTCCCAAAGAAAGCTTACTGTCATGACAACTGTAGAAAAATTAGAAAGTTATACATTTACACCTAATACTAATCACTGAATCCATTTAAAAGGGAGAGAAGTTAAAAACTCTACCTTTAGGTATAAACAAAACAACTGGGTTAGCAAGTAAGTGTATCTATTGATTATATTTGCAAAATTGTGTTCTCTTCCAGTTAGAAAACTTCAATATAAATGAAAAATTATAATTTTGAGAGTCATGCTATCTTTTAAAAAGTGGCAAATTTATGTGTGTTTTTTAATTTACAGAACAGTTTATTAATGATTAGATTCCAAAAAAACCCTAAATTCTGCCTAGGTAGTGCAGTTAGAAAATTCTGAAAATGAGGCTTGAGTAATAATCTGGTAAGGAGCAATCCCAAAACTCTAATCTAAAAAATAAAGTATCAATACAATCTGTCACCTCCTCTACACTATTCTCTCCTAACTATTACTATCAGGGATCAGAACTAACCAGATAATTATCGTTACACTAGCGTCACCCCTGTAGATGCTCGTTTAACCAGTACACTTAAATAGGTGATTGTGAGTGACGAGTGTGTCTAGATGTGTGCAACTCTGTATGTGATTATAGTAAATGCCGTCTTCAGTTTTGGGGGGAGTTGGTCACAGGCCCTGCATTGCTTACTTGATGCCTTTAGAACGGCCTCCACTCCCATGAAGCATCTTGTTAATGAAAGCACTAGGGTGAACCAGGGGGGACTGGCTCCAGCTGAGTATAGACCTGCTTTAATGACCTAAAATAATTTATAAAGATTATCAATTCCTAAAGTTTAGATATGTGGCTCAAGTGGAATGAGCTGATTTTAAAAATCATCCTGAAAATACAGTCTAAATGAAGGACAACAGGGAATTATCAAAAGAAAACAATGTTTCTATAGATAGATTAATGTATAATAAGCTTGGATTTTTTAAAAGGCATGTATTTTTAAAAATGGAAGGAAAGTCTCATAGCCAAAAACAGACAAAACACATTATCACAAACCTGCGGGTAAGGGGGGTGGAGATTAAGACTATAATTAGGACGGCAAAAGCCCTAGAGTGAAGCTTTAAAATAAAATGCTGGGACTTCCCTGGTGGCGCAGTGGTTAAGAATCCACCTGCCAATGCAGGGGACACGGGTTCGAGCCCTGGTCTGGGAAGAACCCACGTGCCACAGAGCAACTAAGCCCGTGCGCCACAGCTACTGAGCCGGTGCTCTAGAGCCTGTGAGCCACAACTACTGAAGCCCATGCGCCTAGAACCCGCGCTCTCTAACAAGAGAAGCCACCACAATGAGAAGCCTGCGCACCGCAACAAAGAGTAGCCCCTGCTCACCGCAACTAGAGAAAGCCCGCATGCAGCAATGAAGACCCAACGCAGCCAAAAATAAATAAATTAATTTTAATAAATAAATAAAATGCTAAAAATTCTTAAAAGACATCAAAGAACATACTGCTTATGAGAATAAGATTTTAAGACAGACAGACCTGATTCTAAGTCTGGCCTGTTGTTTCTTTAACTGTGTGGTCTTGACAAATCTACCTAATTTCTTTTATTTTTGGTTTCTGCATCTGCAAAATGAAAATAACAATATTTCTACATTGAGTTTTTGAGGATTGAATAAAAAATAATGTAAATAAAACACTTAGCTCCGTATCTGCTACAGAGTCAGCACACACTGAACATTGGCTTTATTTAAGTGCTTGGAAAAAGGGAAGGTACAGCCTCAGAGTATAAGATACATGATATAACGATTACCAGAAGCAGAGAGAAAGCAAAGCTATTCAATTTCTACTTTACTTCCACTTCCTATAATACAAACAGTGATCCTGAAATTGGAAAGGACAGAGCAGACTTGGTTACCAGAAGACAGGAGTCTAAAGTAGATAAGAAGATGATTAAGAGAAAGCCAAGTTGCTTTAAATTAACTTTAAGTCTAAAGCAGAAATGAAATGTATGCAAGGGCAGGGAAAGAACATCCACGTACAGCTGTGGAACGGCTATTGGCAAATATTTAGACAATGGGATAAGATGCAGAAAAACTGAAAAAGTCAAAATTATCCCCAATATTCAAAACTGAGAGAAAGGAGATTTTGGAAATTCTAGCACGAGTCTTTGCCTCCTTGCTCCCTGCCTGGTTGTCTGTGATATGCTCGCTCCTCACAGAACACAGCAACGAATCCATCAGGGTCAGGCTTCCCTCCAGAACCAATCTTATTGTTACAAGATATTATGAACTGCATGTTTGTGTCCCCCAAAATTCCTATGTTTAAATCTTAACCCCCAATGTGAATGTATTAGGAGCAGGGGCCTTTGAGAGGTAATTAGGTTATGAGGGTGGAATGAATGGAATTGGTGCCCTTGTAAGAAGAGAAAGGAGAGTTTGTTCTCCCTCTCTCCCTCTCTCTCTCTGCTCTTCACCATGTGAGGATACAAAAAGAAGACAGCAATCTGCAAACTAGGAAGCAGACCCTCTCCAGACACTGGATCTGCCAGCACCTTGATCTTGGACTTCCCAGCCTCCAGAATTGTGAGAAATAAGGATTTGTTGTTAAGTCACACAGTCTATAGTAATTTGACACAGCAGCTCAAGCTAAGACACAAAGTATGATGTTACTATTCTCCTACCAGTAAGAATTAGAATTGAGTCCTTTAGGTAGATCTAACTTCTCATGGTTCTTTCTGCTAAGTGCCCTTGTCCCTGCAACTCTCTCTGCCTCCTTTTATCCGTAGCTGAAAATTCTTGAGAATAAACTTTTAAATAGATATTTTGCGGACATTTTTCAGATAAAACTAATTACTAGCAGCTACAATGGCTCCACTGAGAACAAATGCCCAATACTTGTTCATGCCAATTTCATTTCCTATGAGATAGAATCTTTATGTTAGTAAAGAAGAATAACCTACACAGAGTAGATATTAATTTCAGAAAGAAATATGACCAATTTCCCTATGATTTTCTAGGAGAATTGGAGGCTGGATGACAGTAGAATTCAGGGGATTGATAGCTGCATGAACTATATCCAAACAGTGAATAATACATTGATATCAGCTGAGACATATATATTCACTCTACCCTATTCCAATTTTTATCAGTGATCTGATTTAACCACATAAGGCATTTTTACTAAATAGGCATTTTTATTAACAGTATAGGTGACTCCAACTTAAGGAATGGATCCATTTATTGGAAATAATTGACAATAAATTTAAAAATTCTTGTTGAGCTAGACGAGTGGCTTGTAATAAACAATATGCAACTTGATGGGAATAAAGACTGAATAACGGCTCAAAAAGTCAAATGTAAAATTTCAGAGTAAGAGCACTTCTTGTTTAAAAACACCCGTCATAAGATAATAATGAGATGTGGCTGCTAAAACAGCTCACATTAACTTGAGTTGTAGATAAATATCAATATCAAAAAAGGAAAGGTATACTTCCATTGTTCTGTGAATTTTTACCTCCAAATCCAAAACACTGCATTTTGTCCTGGATTCCACATTTTCAAAAACACACTGGGGTTATTTGGAGACTATCAAAAATAATGAAAGTCCTACAAATTATGTCATTTGAGGAATATTAGAATTAACAAACACTGGAAATGTAGAGGTATAGCAGGAACATAAGAACTGCATTCAAATATTTGAAAGATTTCAGAAGAAGGTTAGAATGAACTGAGCAGCTCCAAATGCCGGAACTAAGACTAAAACTGTAAGTAATAAGACAAATTTCAGCTCAGTACCATTTCCAAGGAAATAAAACTGTAATGGTCTTGCAAGAAGGTAAGCTCCTCATCACTGAGATGTTCCACCCAGAGGTCGAAATGGCCACTAGCACTCATTCAAAGCACTACAGGAGAAGCCGCTATGTTAACCTGTAAAGGTTCATTCTACCCCAAACCCACTGGACCACCAGCATCTCACTTTGAAGAGAGATTTTTTTTTTTTTTTTTTGCGGTACGCGGGCCTCTCACTGTTGTGGCCTCTCCCGGTGCGGAGCACAGGCTCAGAACGCGCAGGCTCAGCAGCCATGGCTCACGGGCCCAGCTGCTCCACGGCATGTGGGATCTTCCCGGACCGGGGCATGAACCCGTGTCCGCTGCATCGGCAGGCGGACTCTCAACCACTGTGCCACCAGGGAAGCCCTAAGAGAGATTTTTTTTTAGTGTAATTGTTCCCAATATTTGATTGCAGCAAACCAAATTTCTTTTATTAGTTTTCTTTCTCAGCCCCAATGAAAGGTGTATATTTAGAATTAAGGAAGACCTTTCATGGAATTATCAATAGGTTTTTGTAAACACCAGCCTATCTTTGCAGACAACCCGAAGAATGGAGCAGTTGATCATTCATCAGCTGTGACCTCTGGAGTAGTGTCTTTACTTGGAGAGAAACTGAAGTTCCACCCCATCACACTTATACTTGCTTGACTTCACAACTGCAATATGCCCCTCTAGAGAGAGGTTCATTGTTGGTGTCATGAGCATCGATCGATTGTATCGAAGCTCTCTCACCGTCCCTCACTCCTCTTAAGTTTCAAGGCCCAGAGCATGCCCAGGGCTCACTGCAGGCAGACTCATTCTGATCAATGCAACACTAGCATACAGCATGCGTTTATAGAGCCAGAGGCAGTCAGGGTCCCAAGGTATTCCCATTGTAGACAGAATTTCAGCTTTATTAGGTAACTGTCAGATTTGCCTTGGTGTCTCTTAAAATTCTGAATCAGGAGAAAATATAAATGCAGAAAAGCCATGATAAGTTAACTTAGCAATCTGTTGTAATAAACATGTTCACTATGAACATACATTATGGAAATCAGATGGAGAGCCCAGAAAGCGATAACAGAGCAAGAAATGTATGCATAGTGAGATCACAAAAATCATAAACGTTATATATCAGGAAGAGTTTTTCTTTTTAAGCATCCTGGTCAAGATTCCTACTCAACATATTTGAGGAGCAACCCCTCTATTTAAAAGTTAATCATTCAAAGGGTACAATAATGCAAAGAAAGTTTGGAACCCAAGAGGTAGTATCCACAATGAAAGCAGAGAAAGGAGGTATTACAGTGTGGAGGATGATACCCATGGATATTTATTGTCTCTATTGAGATCCAGACGTGCAATTTATTGTCTTACTTTATCTAATTTCTTTGTCTCTGTATACAGGTCCTACCGTGTGTTCATTCCAATATATATTTCTTTAATCATGAGCTGCAAAAGAGAAAATCTTACGTCTAAAGCTTCTTCTTGTACAAGCCTCAGATTAGGGCGGGAGAGAAGAGTAGGGAGTGTTTCTTTAAAATCTGGTGGAAAAATTCTTAGGTAAAGAAATGTATTGTCTAGCAAATAATTGGCTTAAAAGGCTATTTTATATATGAATAGTTTCCTTGGCATGACTAGAATAGACTGTGAATAAGACAAAAAAAAAACAAAACTGCAAAATAAAAAAAAGGAAAAATTTGAGTTTCCCCTAGCTGCCCTATAGAGAGAGGGTGACAGCTGTCCTAGGAACCTGGAAAACCAGAGGGGACATGAGGAGCAGGGAAGAAAGCCCAGCAAGATGGTAGGTGGTTGGGACATGAGGAGGACAAACAGCCAGTGGGGAGTCCCTGGAGCTGGTCTAGCCACATTTAAGGGTTTAAGGATGGAGATGGCTAAAGATCAGAGTCAACCGTCCCCTCTACTGTGCTCGGATGAAACACAGCCTTCTTCCAGAATGACCCCTCATCTTCAGTAAAAGTCTATTCACACAATTGTCTTTTGTGAATATTAAGATGAAAATTGTGGCACAGGAGCTATATATATTGCCCATTTGGATCAACTCAGAACAAACAGAAGGAAATGTAAAAGATTATAAATGAAAAAGGTCAATGGAGAATTCATCAGACTTAATAAACTGGAATAAGAAGTGATGAGAAGAAATAGATTCTGATATTCTTTGGAAATATTGATTAGTATACCATATATGAAGCTGAGATGGATAAGGAACTGAATCACAGAATGACTCAAATGGGCTGGAAAACTTGGAGACATAGTGGCAGCTGAATTCAGGATTAAGTACACAAAAACTGGCTGTCACCATATGACTCTTGGTGATATTAAAGTAGAACAGCTGATTCAATTCTGTCTCCTAGAGATGCTTTAAGGTCTGACACGGGATAGGAGGGGGGATTAGAGCACGTTGAATGGGAGAGACTCTGGGTCCCTACTTCAACCAAAACAGGTCCAATTTTGCATGATTTGCAAAATGAGATTCTGTATATTTCAATTTTAATAGGGACCCATATATTAATACATAAGTACGAATAAATATTTTTAAAGTTTTGATACTATTGCTGAAAATACCTAAACACTGGCTGAATCAAACTAGAAAGTATTTACAGCTTGTGATATAATTTACAATTCTCCAAAAAGCAGCACAATGGAGGGGAAAAGAAGAAAGGAGAATGAGGAGAACACAAGATGGCTGGTGGCCAATCATTAAATGCAAGCTTTCTTTCATCAATTTTTAATTCAGGCTTAATTCCACTTTCTTGTCCCAACCTCAGAAGTTAAAATTCCCATCTCATAACCTATGGCAATCTCTGTACATCCAGATAAATAAAGTTCTATTATCCTTCCCGTGGTCCTATGAGTACTGTGCAATACTGTTGCCTAGACCAGACGGCTGCTCACCTCTTCTTCTTCCTGGACATATCTAGACTACTGTTCTCAGCCTCACTTAATTAGCTGTGACAACGTGACTGAATGCTAGCCAACAAAATGTGTGTGGAAGTAAACTTAACATTTCCAGCCTTGACCCATTAAAGCCATCCATATTCTTTTCCCTACTACCTGCTGGGTGTCAATACCCAGGGCAGCCTAAAAGCTTCAAGCTGAAGATGGCAGAGCCCCTATCAGCCTGAATCTGTGAATGGCTGCGTGGAGCAGAGCACTTCAACAAACTGGAACTACCTCTTTATTTTTGAGCCATTAAAACATTCTAGGAGTCATTTGTTATATGATGTTGATTTGTTATATTCATGATGTTGCCTAAACTAGTATAAATATGTAAACTCCCTGACCTACTTCATTTTCTTTGTTAACTACTTAGCAAATCTTCAGAAGTGTTTCATTAACAATGTCAATTTTTCTCTAGAACTGACGGTGAAATTGGTGTTCATCTATACCAAACGTGTAAAGTTCTATTCCATTTAGGGCCTGTAGAGAAACCCGTATGTGCTACCAATTTAGCAAAATAATATTTTCTGACAAGACTCCTATACAGCACAAGTATGGTATTATGGAAGAGTTGCAAATTACCTACTTTAAAGAAGGTTCTCCAGCTATATTTTCCAGCCAATTATTTACCATATACCCAAGCAGTTTAAAGAAGGTTGAATAATATAAGCTTATCCAATAATGCTTTGGTGCCTTAGCCGTTATGAAATACTGAGCAACTTGACAAGTGACGGTAAATTTCCTCTCTTATTTTGCTAGCAGAGATGTGGCAAAACAAAATCCCATGCTGGATATTTGGGGGTGGTTCAGAAGTTCTATTCTGGAATTTTTTAGTTGTCACTCTCAATCACTGCAGCATGCTTGTTCTCAAATATCTCTTTCATTTGCAATTAATTCATACTTCTTTGACATGTGAGAACCCTTGAACTGCTCACATATTCTAATTTATATGCTTTTCTTCAGGCACATTCAGAATAAACTACCTATGAAATGGTAGACGACCTTTTGAATTTTTCTTTGATAATAAAGGGAATCAGACTGAAGAGACTGACACTCTGGGTAACATAAGGTTCTACAATCTTTTTCTAGAGGACTCAGGAGAGAGGAAAGCAGTAAAAATTTAAATACAGCATGTCCAAAGGAATCTGCTACAATATATTATGTTTACCACGTGTGTGAAATGCAAAATAATGCTTATACATCAGATTCTCTTTGGTGAGGTGACTATCAAAACCCATTTCAATGTCTGAAAAACTTTATTTCAAGTTCTATCTAATTCTTTCCTTGTATGATCCCAAAAATGCAGACACAAAATCAATGGAAAAGACATGAAATGATGAGACAGGTAGATATGGTTTCAAGCTTTAGTTTATACTGCAACCTCCCATCTATAGCAGCATTTATATTTTCCTTAAAAATTTTCCTTGAGGAGAGAAGTTAAAAAGAGAAGGAGAGAGGGGCTGAACATGAAATGTAACCTCTCCGCTTGCTCAAATGCATAGTGATCCTTGAGTAACCTGACTTCCCTTTCTCAGTTTAGTGGAAAAAATATTTCCATTTATTTTTGTGCAGAAATACAAATAAAATGCCATCTAAATGGCATTGCTTTTATAGGGATAAGCAGGTGATCTCACACTGGTCTCAGTTCAGACTGATTGTTCCATCTCTTTACTAAAGAAATACAGTTAAAAACAAATTTAGTTTAAAGGAGTCTAGCAATAATACCTGCCTAATAGAAACAATTTCTTAGTGCCTTCAACAGGCCCTGATAACAAAATGCATAACAGCTGCAAAAGAAGTAGCCTAATGAGTATCTTCTACTGATGGTGATTGATCCAGTCTCATAATGAAGTGAAAGCTTTTTTAGAGCCAAAGCAATTTTTGCCCACATCCTTTACCAGGAGAAACCATAATGAATTGTGTTAGTACCCAGTATTTATTGAAAATTTCATCTTAGAATGTTGGCCAGATGTCATTATACCAGAATTAAGGGCAGCCTGAGAGCCTTGCTGTAATGTACAGAATCTCTCTCCATCACTTTTGGAGTTGGTTTGGGTCTGCCCCCAAATATTACAGAGAAGTAAAAGAAGCTTTAAACTACAAACGATTAAGTGTTTTATGCACAATGCATCTTGTATCTTTTCTTAAAAGAAATTTAATTACCTAAATTCCGTATACAGTTTCAAAGTACAAATGTTAGTCTAATAAGTAAGATAAAAATATTTTTAAAATCTCACACTGACCTCTGATGTTCCTAAAATTTTTAAAACATTTAATACTGTTTGCAACTTGAAAACTATATTTTAGTAGTTTCAGATTATTCTAATGCTTTCAGATTATTCTGAAAAGAATTAGAATTATGTATCATTCTAAAGAGTAAATGGTACATGAAAAGCATTTTCATTAAAATGGTTGTATTTAATGGATTATCTAGTCTCATATATTGAAATCATGATATATTCTACTTTTACATTATTTCATGTCATCAGACATAATCACTTTCCTTGATCTGATGAATTTTAGAGAATTACTGTCAAGCTATCTTTGGCTGAGAGATCTGTTTATATGAAACTGATTTGTAGTTTTGTAGCTAAAAGATAAATCCATCTGCTGTCTGTCATCTCACCTTTTTTATGAAAGGCTGCCGCTTGAAGCCTAGAACACATAAAAAAATCTTTTTTGGCTGCTTCATTTTCACATATTAAATTAGAGTTTTCAGCATTTTAGATGGAATGTTCTCTCAACTGCGCTTATAAAAACCATTAATTCTCATTTCTAACATCAGTATATATAAACTGACTACATACATTCAGATGCAAAGCAGGTCACTAGCTTTAGACAAGAGTCACAGTATGAGAAACATTAGGAGTCAGTTCATAGCATGTGGCCTGATGACTCAGAACTCCATGTCCTACAGAGCTGAAAAGAAAGAGTGAAGCTTTCATCTGAGGTACACCTAATATGTTAACTATGTTTCATCCTCAGGTGTGATAATCCAAGTTATCACAAATAGCATATTGCAGCTAAGAAAGCTTTCAGGTTTAAGTATTAGCAGGAATATATTTACCCTAATTGAAAGTGCCGTTTGTTTTTAAAGCATCCTGTTCTACTTTTACCTTACACTGGCCATGCGGATTAAATTAAGTCCGTAAAGTGCTTGCAAAAGCTGTACTTTTTGCATATTCTAATCAATTACAGTTGTTTTTTGGATTAGATTAAGAAGTGCAAAACCAGAAAATTCCAAAACTATAAAAGACACCATGTGTATACATGATATTTGTGATGAGGTTGGTAGTTATAAAGTTTGTTGTAACCAAAGACTCTTTCTGATGCTATGACTTGAGGTAATTGCTATTTGGAGATCTCTACAGGATGTTTCTGCCAGGAAAAGTGCAGAATACACTAAGGTGCATACGGGTCTTACCCTGAAATGTGAGTCTGTCCCCCAAATAATAAACTCCTAGATTTAGTACGGTATAAAATACTCTTTCATACAGCAAACAACTCTTCTTATGCGGCTTTCACTCAGGAATGAAACACTATGAAACAAATGAATTTTCCTTCCACACACATACACACATGCACACACGCACAAAAGCAGTTCACGTTCTGGTGAGTGAGCCCCCAAACCCATCGACACAGGTGCAAAAGAGGAATATTTTTCACAATGCCTCATTATAAGTTAAAAGCATTACCCTAGAGCACTACGGCGTCCCTGTACAATTTGAGCGAACGTTTCTCTGCCTGTGGATGTGTAATTTTAATAGCAACCAGAGCAATCTACTTGTCTATTCTGAAAGTTCATTACCAGTCTTTTCCCTTCTCTATTTAGAGTATCATATTTCTTAAATTTTAAGCTTGGTATTTCTTAGCACCTATAAAGGGTAGCAGGTGGTCTCTTTAGGAGCCTGAATTTGTCTATTCACATACCGGGTAAAATCAGAGAGCTGTCTTCTCTCCTCTGTATCCCCTTCGAGAGGGACCTGCTTCCATGGTGAGAGGTTATTGGATGTCTAATCTTGTTTGGTCCCTAGTGACTCCACTGAACCTGCCTTTGAGACTGTGGACCTAGAAATAAAAATCCTGATCATGAGGAAAATTTCAAGATGGCCAGCTTACAAGCTATTAGCTGTTTATAAGGACCTTCATTTAGTTCAGGGACTCCATATGTAAAGCAAAGTACAAAATAGATGCTATTTAAGTTTTTCACATTATTTTGTATTTTAAGACGAAAGACCAGAGATTAAATATTGGCACAGAGTTAATTAAATGTTAATTAATTATTATTTATTTATATATATATTTTATATATAATTAAATATTGGCACAGAGTTAATTAAATGTTGGCACAGAGTCATTTAAAAGAATGTACTGTTAATGTAACTTTGTACTGTTAATGTACTGTTAGGAGTACTGTTAATGTAACTTTGTACTGTTAATGTACTGTTAATGTAACTTTGATCTATCTATTTGTATAAGGAAAAAAATCCCCATTCTAATCTACCTGACTCCTTCATATTTGTATTTCAGAATATATTTCCAAAGTATCAAATCTGGAGAAATAAATTTCTATAATGATTTCACTATGTATACAGTGGTCAATATCATGATGGAATCTATGATGCAAGATTGGCTGCATTATATTTTAAATTTCTAATTCAAAGATTATTGGTTACTCCACTTCTTGCTGATATCTGAATTCCACCTCTTATTGGCTTAGCTACATTTTACAAAGTTTCACATCTTTTCATTATTTTATCAGTTTGAAAATAATCCATTGCGTCTGATTTTTATCACCCACAAATGATTTTTTGTGAATTATAAATTTTATGAAAAATACTAGTGCCTAATTCTTCAGCTAAATTCATAGGTCATGATACAAGCAAGGTCACTGCTAGACCATAAAATGATGTTCAGATCAAAAGATTTCCCCTTTTATGAAAACACACCTCTGCCACGGCATCTTCACATAAGTAAAAGAAGAGTGTTCTCCAGGTGGATGAAGCTTTGAGCTCAGCAAGTTAAAGGCGGACCGCATATCATTTACCAACTCAGCCAGGTGCCTCCACTTTACACACTGGCCAGCGATACTAAGCTAAAAAACAAATGCTGTAACATGACAGAGCTTGCTTTTACAGAGGAAAAACTTCAACTCCACTCAGAGGCCATATGCTGACAAGAATCAGCTACATTGGAAATCTTTTTCCTTAGTAATGTGAAAGACCAGGGGATAAGCGGGTATAACAGTATAAGTCAGTATAAATATACGTGTGTGGGAACGTGTCACGTATCTGTCATATACGTATATGTGTGTGACAGGCTGAGACGGTATACAGATGTAGATGTAACAGGGAGTTCAATTCATGTCAGTCATGGAACAGACCGGGGAAGTGTTCCAAGAGATCCTATACATACACATACACTCATAAATATGTACATACACACAAACAACACACACAGGTAAGTGAAAGCTCATCACTACCTCTAGAAAAAAGCCTCAAATCATATTTTCTGGTTTATATAACATTCTTGACATTATTTTTCTATGCAAGTCATGGTTTTGACACCCGCAAAGCCCATGAACGATTCCTAGGAAATAAAAATAGAATCTGGGTAGTAAAACAAAGTCTAACCTTTTTTTTTTTTCTTTTCCTTTGTGCTTCGTCTAATTTTCCTTGTTCATAGGGGGCCCAGAGCAGAGGCCTCGCCTCTGGCCCTCCTAGTGCAAAGCAGCCGCGCAGGACACTGCACCTCAGACACTCCGTGCAGCAGCGTTGCTCGCGGCACTACGATTCAAGATGGCGGCAGCGGGCCGTGCGCAGAGACGCTTGCCAGCACTGCGAGATTTGGAGCGAGCGGGAGCAGCACAGCTGTACCCGACATGTGAGAACTCCGCCCCTCCCGCCCAGATCCCTGTAAATCAGCCCCGCCCACCGGCTTTGACGGGGAGCCTGTGCTCTAGAGCACGAGCTCACATCTCTCCCTTCCTTGATCAAAGAAAAAAGTTTTCCTGTGCTTCCAACTGAACTCAGTGTCTTTCCATTGGCTTGACGCCTGGCAGGAGGACCCTTGTTGGGGCCCTACTCAAAAGGGTTGGTAAGTTTCACCGGAAATTTGAGAATGAGATTTCTTTTCTTTCTTGGTTCCCAAAGATTGAAGAACCAGTTAATGATAGCATTTGTCACATTGGTACAGCGCTATGGAATTTTGGTACTAGTCATGTGGAATGGCGTGTGGAAATGACGTTTGCTCCCTGGGATCAGTGGCTTTCACATTCAACTTAATATCTTTTTGTTTAGAAATATTATGTTGAATGTAAAAGCTATTGATTACAAGCAGAAAATATACTTAACAATTATTGCCTTAAAGAAGAATATAAAGTGCTCTCCAGCTGAAGTGGTTACAGCTGGTGGCATACAATAAACCACCACACCGGTGTTTCTCAGCTCATAGCGTATCAGAGAGTTTCCAGATTCTTCTTCAACAAATGCTTGCATGTTTATTTTTTCTTTTAGCTTAAAATCCATGGTAGAGTTTCAGCAAAAATAAATAGGAAAACATGAGGCAGGGATGCCTGCCGAGAGATTGGCGGTCTAAAGAGCCTGCTATGTAATCAGCTAAGGCAGCTAGTGGCTTTTTACAGCTTCAAAGCTGCACTTTTTCAGAGGTTGAATTTTTCAGCCCATGCATCCTGCCCACAAATTAAAAGAATGCCAAGGATACTGGATTGCTGCTCTGGTAAACAATAACTTTAAATATTACAGTTGATCTAAGCCACCCTTCAACTTTACATTCAAATGAGCACACACAAATATACTCTCCGGAATTAATAGATTCTGTGGTCTATTTATACACCTTCAATCAACCCACCATCTTTGCACTCAGTCATCAGCCTACAATGAGTGACCTCACCTCTTACTGCCCTTCTCTTTGGGAGAGAAGAAAGGTCTCCTCCCAGCCTCCATACCCATCTTATTGATTGTCTTTCCAAGCCACAAAGAATTTTTTCCTCAGTTGATGTTCCGTTTAAATGTGGTATAGTTTTGGCCGTGCCATTAACAACTCCCCAGAGGGCATACCATGCCTGAGAGAAGGGCAAGGCTGCCCAAAGAAAGATGAGAATGGATAATCTAAAGTTACTACCCATAAACACTGGGGCCAGCCTATGACTAATTTCTAACTAACAAGCAGCTCTTTCAGATTCCACTGTGTTTGTCACAGACTGCATTTAACCCAGAGATTTCTCTCACTACTCATTAGCTCTCTGGCACAAGCTAATTGCTCTATGCAGCAACCAGGCTCTGGAAACTTGTAGGGTTGGAGCTATAGAAACCTAACAGATAAAAATACAGAAATATTTTTTAAGAAATCATCTTTTCACAGAAACTCTCACTATCATCACTCCCCAGAAGACACTCAGGGCAATGGTGTTCTACTCCACCCTACACCTCCTCAAAAACAAGGAAATCCTTTTCTACCTTGCAGTAGCTAAACAATATTAATGTATCAGAGATGTCCTTACTTGCCATCTGGCTTTCTGACAGGCTTTGGATTTTAAATCAAGCATGAAGTATGAAAAGTTGTAAACAGCAAAAGTCTGATAAAACACTCCTTTGATATTTGCAAGTTTCATTCCCTTTAGACAGTGTGTTGGATAAATGAAATTAGGACTTCAACACATGTCCTCTGACTTATAGCGAGGTTTACACCTACCTTTCTCAGAAGTTTCTCTGCTCTTAAACAACTGCTGCATCATAAGACCAAAGTAATTTCTTAGGAATTGTTTTTCAACTCAGACCATTATGTAAAGACACCCTAGATCATTAAAAGGTTTATATCTGCTGTATAAAAAAGAATAAGGAAAAAAAAAAGAAGTGAACTATTACATTTAAACTGGAGATAGAGACTAGTAATGGGAAGTAGATTTATCCTGGTGTGGAAAAAAACTAATACACCACAGCAGCTAAGCAATATTCATTTTTATGGTATAGTATACAAAATATATAAACCATTTGTTTGAGATAGAGATTGACCAAAGAAAATATTATCCTCATGGCTTTTCTCTACACAGGTAATAATTTTTAAAGTGAAATGAGCAGACCTATAAACCAGTAGAAATATCAAACTATTTCTCTGAAAACTTTTTTTTTAAAAAAAGCATCTAAAACCTTATACTGAACCTAGTATTGATAGAAATACATAGAAGTAAATAGGAATTACTTTGTAAGCTTTCCTTCTCTCTTTCACCTTTAGACATTGCAATTTCATTGAGGAATAATGGTAAAAAACACCGAAGCAATTTTTTTAAATGTTTCTATGGCTTGTGAGTCTCCTAAAGTTAGAATCTTCTTAAATCTCCAAAGAGATTGAGGTTTCGAAATACTCTTAGCAACTTTATAGGTCAGAGATGTTATACACACAGACTAGCTTTGGGGCACTACTCTGGATTTAACTGATTTGAAGGAGGCTCATCAACTGCAGACTGAGAGCGGCTGTTTCCAGAGTTATGATCACATTTCCAGCGACGATTTCTACCCGTTACCTACCATGAACCACTTATTAAATACAGAACCCATTGCCTTGAAGAATTTGTTCATGATCTCTGCAACAGTGGCATCTGCAGAGGGGAGCTCCAGCCGCTTGAAACACATTAAAACATACTTGAGATTGACAATGAGTAGAGAACATCTGGCAGACTTGGCCAAGATTTCAATCAAGTGTGATATTGCTGTTACTTGACTACATTGACTTAATAAATTAGTTGGCTGCTGTCAGCACAAGGAAAGTTTGGTTGTAATTACTATCCTGTCCTTTTTTCTATTTTCTGAAATGTTCTTTCACTTAAATGTTCATGTTCTACGTGAAAGGTATGAAAATGAATTTCATGGAATAATATACCATTTAGAAAAGGAATACAAGGTTCATTTTCAGCTGACTAAATTTAACGAGGTGACCACTTCTTTAATGAGCTTGCAAGCCTGTAGCCTTGAAAAGGTAAATAAAATCACACTCATCTCCACTCTATAGAAGTGCCTCCAATTGCATGTCCGGAAGAATGGAGTCTTCACTTTGATCTATAGATTGAATGGCTATAATAAATGTCCAAGTATACACGATTGGGGGAAAGCAAAGGTACTTCTCAATACCAAAAATCCATTGATCTTCAATAAATAATACCCTACCTTCTGCAGCATTTTAAGCCTTATGTTTATATTTCACATTTAATCCCAGAACAATCCATTTTGCAGATGATTAAACAGAGACTCAAAGAGATTCACTGATATGCTCTAAAGCATATCATAATTACTAAAGCAAGTGAATGGGGATTCCAACTCTAAGTCTGGAGCTTTTCCACTATGTTGCATTTGCTATGTTTGCCTTTTAGAAATGTTGGTTGAGGGCTCAGGTTTAAGTACAAGATGTTGGCTCTGATCACTATTATTTCGAGGGCGAGTGGAAAGTAATAATTATGTCTGCTGACAAGATAGCGCGATATGCTTAAAGACGGAAGGATGTGAAATTTAGTCTTAGAAGCCAGGCAAGTTCAGCAGGATTTAAAAGAAATGGTCACAGTTCATTTCGCACAAAGCTGGACTCAGAGCAGAAAAACTATTTCTAATCTCTTCATCTGGTGCATTGGGACATCCATTTACCAGGCCTAGCAAATCTGGGCTCACCAACTAGCGGAGCGGAGCCTGCACATGCCTGGGAAAGTAGAGGCTGACCACCAGCTATGCACACGGGTCTGTTGATGGGGTATAGTCCCTCTATTTTGGTGGTGTCTGCACAGATAGGGTGCACAGAAGGTGTCTTATAGTAAAAGGAAGGCTGTCTCTTCACATATTAAACTTGCTTCCTCCATGGGTAAAGCATTAGCAACTGTACCCAGAAAAAAAAAAAGCCTACCATTTGTACATTAATTATACTTCCTGATTTTACCAATTTTTCCCTTTGCCCACTGCCAGTGATTAAAACTCCACACTGGCTCACACTTAACAGTTATGCCCCCCAAGTCCGATTAATGTTAAGTCTCCATTTCTGTTCCCTCTACTCATGTAGAGCTTAAAACCACTGAAACTCTCCAGCTTTGATGCCATTACACTGTCAGCCTGCAGACGCTCAGTAGTTGGACCAAGTTTATATTATAAATAGGATGTTTTTATAAAGACTGTCCCCTACAGAAGGTCAAAGTAGTTGCAGAATTAACATCGCCATGGTTGAGATGAGCCACATAGCTAAGATTATCATAGTGTTAGTAAAAATAGGTCAGCCACACATAAATGTGTGAATTCTCCCTCCTCTGAACTCCCTTAGCATTTTATTTTTATCTCTCATATGGCACTTATCACTTTCTACCTTGTATGATAATTATCATACAAATGTTCCTTAGAACATTTGGCCTCTTCTGTTCTCATGTTCTCTCCCCAGGAGAGGCCACAGTCACACACACGCACCTACACACTCGCTGCTCCAGCCAGACTGAATTACTTTTGCCTCTCTGATGTTTTTTACCTCATCTCACTGAGACTGGCGCCTTCCTGTTGCCTAACTTTTTTACTAACTGCTAAACTGACTCCTACTTCAGTCTCAAGTTAAGGATCCTTTCTTCTGGAAGCTTTCCCTAACCCTCTAAAACCATCCCACTGTATCTTTTTGCTTCCTCTATCCTAGGACAAATCACACTTCATTTCCTCTACATGGGCAGATGGGCAGGTGAGAATGGGTCTATGAGATCAGGGCTACAGCTAAGTTCCAAGGAAATCAGGGCAACCAGACACGGCCTAGCAATGAGTTCTGAGTACTCTATGTGAACGACCTCTGTATGAATGGGTAGGCATTGCAGTTTAGGTGAATCACAAGGCTAACAGCCCAGCCCAGCCGACATGAACAATTATGGGACATATTCTATTAACATGAATAACAGAGCACAGGTTTTACACATAAGCCTTTGATGAAGCCTTTTCAGTTTAAAATAAACAGAACACCCCAAAATATTATAGGTCCAATAGCTCAACTGGTACAGGGGGAAGAAATTTATTATTACTTTTTAGTAACACCTCTCTCTTTAAGCAGAAACTTGGAGATGACAATCATGACTTCTTTCTGAGGTAAGGAAAAGAGTAGAGGGTTGGAGTAGGCTGCATAAAGGAGGTGGCATATTGGTTGAGTTGGGTTTAACCAAATGAAGAAGGGGAGGAATCTCAGACTTCAGACAGAGCAAAAAGCATGAACACATTTCTAGAGACATGAAAGTTTGTGTGTACATGACTAGAAATGTATGGTTTGTTGGTTAAGGTCAGAGCATAGAAGGTAGATGTGGGAGAAGCAGAGTGCATGCAGGAGATGAGGTTAAAACAGTAGGTTGATCTAAGATTACAAATAGCCTTGAACACTAAGCAAAGGGATTTGAACTTAATTCTGTAATTCGGAAGCCACCATCTCAAGTTTCCAAGAAAGAAGACATATATGCTTAGCTGTGACTCAGAGAAACAATTTTAGTGACAAGCTAATGAATGAGAGAGAAGAGAAAGGCTGGAGACAAGAAGATCTAGTTGGGATGCCATTTCTATGATTTGAGTAACCAGTTTCAGTAATTTAAGAATAACGTATCTGTAAAGTTCAATATAAATGTTAATTTAAAACTATTATCTCAATATGATTGAATTCAATAACCTTTAAGGCAGCAGATATTGAGGCAGTTTTGTTTTGTTACTTAGCTTCAAGTAATCCAGGTAAGATTGATGTATAATTTGAGCATAATGACCAAATCCACTAATGAGCTGATTGCAGGCTTTATGTTCCTAACCTTAAGAACATGGAGTACAGTCACAACTGAAGGAAAAAGACCAAAACAATGTTGGACCTGCTGGGATGCAGTGCAGATTGTAATTCACAGAAATAAAGGGTTTTGTTTTTTTACTCAAATATATACAGAGCCATACGTATTAGTCAAAATTGGGATCTAATTGAAATTACACATGACAGTTTAATGTTGTTATTGAGATGAAGTTCATGGTCAGAGAAGAAATTTCTTACAATGGAAAGGGATACAAGTCACGATATTTCTTTTCAAGTCAGTTATACTATTTTCAGCTTGTATTTAACTAAATTAATTTTTTATCAGAATGCCAAAAGAAATTTTAATGTGTTTAAATCCATGGGACACTTTGTGGTACAGGACAGCTTTTCCTATTCCACCTGCTACCATTGCATGAGCATGGCTATGGTGCCAGAAAGGCCATGTGGTACTGCAACTCAAGCCAAAGAAAATATTTGTAAGCATAATAACGCAGAGGAAATAAGCCAAGAGGAGGTCAGTCTTGACAAAGTAATTTCCAGTCTGTAATTCCTAGGACTTTAGCTGGATGTGAGAACATCTTTTTCTGTTTGAGAATGTTATGTTGATAGCAAACATCTGTGCCTGCCTTCTTTTTCCCTTACCCCAAAGTAGATATTAATGGGCATCTAGACCTTCTGTTCAAATGTGAAGAAAGGGAAGCCATCATATGCATGGATTAGGAAACTCGTGCCAGCTTTGTAAGCTCATTTGCTATTACAGTAGTCTCTGCTGATTTTTAAATAAATGTTACTAAGTTTCTCTGGTTGTGGATCCATTTGAGTATGACAGGTAGTCATCTTAAACTTTTTTTTAAATTAATTTATTTATTTGGTTGCATCAGGTCTTTGTTCCGGCACACAGGATCTTCGTTGTGGCATGCGGGGTCTTTTTTTTAAATTGCGGCATGTGGGATCTTTTTTAGTTGTGGCATGCGAACTCTTAGTTGTGGCATGTAGGATCTAGTTCCCTGAGCCAGGGATCAAACCCGGATCCCCTGCATTTGGAGCGTGGAGTCTTAGCCACTGGACCACCAGGGAAGTCCCTTAAACTTTTTGATCCTCAGTAAAATAATTGGAAAACCTTCCATAGTAACTGACTCTTAAACCCGTCTCTTGGTCAGAATGGACGAAGGCAGAGAGCCCCGAAACAGAAATAAGTCATTTTTTTTTTCCTATAACATCATTCTAAGATGGAAAATTACTCATCTTAGGAATTACTATTACTGGAGGAGGTAAAGAAATCTGTCCTCAAGGTATGCCACCCGTGTTTCAGATGACTTCATTGTTAAAGACAATATATCAATGCAAACTTATTTCAATGGATCACAGGTTATAACTGACTGAAGATGTGTCACTTTGATGGTTTTTCCTGAATGAATTAAGCCCACGTGTCATATTTTGCCTTTAATATTATCTACCATTTTGGATTATAAGAACCGTGCTATAGTGAAATCTACTCTTTATATCTTCCATAGGCATCCAAGTCATCATTCCATCATCACTCTCAGGACCAAGGGGTGGCATTTCTGAGGCAGTACGAACTTCAACCGTAGCCCATTTATGAGATATAATAGTAGTTAATACGGTGACCCATTAATAGGAACAAAATTAGTTAATACTTACTGACTGACTCCTATGAGCGAGGCATTGCTATAGATGTTGGGGAATGTGGCAGTGTGAATAGAATAAAGTCTCTGCACTGATGATTTATATAATACAACCTCAGTTAATGCATGATAAGGACCATGAGGAATAAAAGCTGTATGAGCAAGCTATTTTAAGTAGAGTGATCAGGAAAGCCTCTCTTAGGAGGTGACAGCTGACAAGAGATGGGAGGTAAACTTTTAGAAGAAAAGTTTTCTAAGAAGAGGGAGTAGCAAGCACAGAGACTCTGAGACAGGATCATATCTGGTGTATTCAAGGAACAGCAGTCGGGCTAACAGAGCCCTAGAAGAATGTTCAGGTAAGTGTGGTAAGAAAGAAGATTGGAGAAGTCAGGGATATGATTGTATTTGGTCGTGTAGAGTGTGGTGAAGACTGGATTTCATTGTGTGACAGGAAGCCATCAGAGGGTTTTAAGCAGGGAAGTAATACATACTCCTTAAATCTATCCATGAGAACCTAATTCAGCAGGCTTTTCTACCCATTAACATGAAAATGGCCAGTCCCACTTTCAAGGGTTCAAAGGTATCTCTACAGGAGAAAAGTGTTATAAATAGGATTTCTTTTTTTCTCCCTTCTCCCTTTTTGAAGTTGGGCGCATATGAAAATCAAAGTTAAGGTGGCAGGATGGGTCAATTTATGATGACAAGAGACAGAGCTGTTGCTTAATTCATGCCTGGGGTATGTGTTGGGAAGTAGGCAATGTTGCAGTGTGCACTTTCTGATGGATAGACACTCAGTCATTGTGATCTAAGCTTGTTCCCCACCCCCCTCAGCTCATTCATAGAGGAATCAGATAAATTCGAGTCACAGATAACCACAGAAGACTGGGAGAAGAGAGAACAGTGGTACAGGAACGAAGTGGGTTTCCAACCCACCCTGAAAAGTCCTCGGCTCTGAGACTGAAGGACGCACACTCTAAGGGACCAGAGGGAATTCTAAAGAATGGAAGGCTTATTCTGGAAATCCCACATAGATCCCACTTTGCCCACCCCAGTTAACAGTGGGTTGAAGCAGTGGTCCCCAACCTTTTTGGCACCAGGGACCAGTTTTGTGGAAGACAATTTTTCCAAGGATGGCGGGGTGCAGGTAGTGGTTCAGGCAGTAATGCGAGCAATGGGGAGCGACGGGAAGCAGCAGATGAAGCTTCCAGGACGCTACCGCAGCTCACCTCCTGCTGTGCGGCCCAGTTCCTAACTGGCTGCGGACCGGTGCTGGTCTGTGGCCCAGGGGTTGGGGACCGCTGTGTTAAAGGATCATTTGTCTGATTTCCCTGTGCACGTTTGACCCGTCAGCATAAGACGTGTAGTTATGTTCTATCCTACCCCTCCCTTCCACCATTACGGGTACAGCACTGAGCTTATACTCAAAACAGAATTTTTACTTCTTTTCCTTCCCAGATTAAAAAAAATAATCTAAGAAACCTGAGTGAAAACATTTCCTGAAGCTAAGTAGGGTCATATTGAGAAATTGATCAGTGAGTGTGGTGAGCCATAGTTGATTCAATGAGGGCTCTTCATTTGGTTTCACTAGTGAAGCTAGACTTCTTAGAAGATGGTTTGTACCTGTGAAGACTGAGAAATCGCTCATTTTAGATATATAAAGAGCAAAGAGGACATTTAGCGCACGTTTAAAGAATCAGACAAAGGAACGGAAAGAAGAGGTTTGTTTTTTGAAAGAACAAACGGATCATTAGGAGATAATGTAGATAATACAAACCATGCAGACTAGATGAGGGTTACAAAGGAAAGAAATTATTCAATACGAAGAGCAAAATTTGGGAAGATTTTTAGAGATGAGAATAACCTGGTTGCATCAGTGAATGCAGTTTAGATAATTTTAGAAATTATTTTGTCAGCAAAGTGATTTTACCTCTTTCCAAAGAAGTAATGCATAAAAGGAAATAGAGGACTCTGCTGAGGTAAACTGTGCCCTAGTTCCAGGATCTAGGCAGAGAAAGTATAATGAAAATCAAATATATTTAAAGGCAAAAATATACTATATTATTTTCTAAAGTGGGCCAAGAGTATATAATACAAACTCAGTAGAAAATTCTGAAATGTTCTAAGAACTCTCTAAGGAGCCCAGTGTTTTCCCTCAGAGAATCCCTATGCCTTTGGGAAAATTGTGTTCCATTGAGTACAATTACTGAACTCACTCAAGGCAAACTCTGAGGGAGTTTTTCCAGGCATGTGCCTATTCTCCAGCAGAACAAAGCAGTGCTCCCATTTGAAGGGAATCTCAAAGGCTTCCTGCTCTTCAGTGTCCTGTGTAATTGGGGAGGGCCTCTGTGGTGACCTGCGGTGACATTCTTACTCCCCTGTATTTGAGGCTGGAGCTACTTCTTAACTAGGCTTTTAAGAAGCCAGTCGAGAGTTTTTCTTCATCTTTCAGGTTTTGCTGCCACCACGTGTGAGCTGATGCCAGTTACTGGGAACAGAAACTGAATCGTTTCTGGGCCCCAAGATTGGGTAACCTAATTAAAGGAATAAAATAAATTTTAAAATTGCATACTTATATTTTACTACAGAAACACACACTTAAAATAATTAAACAACTAAAACCTAATTAAAAATCAGAAATAGGTACATAAATATTTGTTCCATGGAGCAAAGCTTGTATAATGGCCGGACTATCCTTCCATTCAACACTGCTCATATCTATGTATCATCCCAGGACCCCAGGACCCCAGGACACCATGGACCATATCACCTCCTTCTCTGCACCGTTCTTATTGATAACACTGCTGGCTTCAATAACACTGCTGTTCAGATGTCCTCTTTTCAAGTGTAAATCGAGAATTTTTTCCACTCAAGTTTCCAGTATCTTGATTTGTCACTTTCAGGAAATCACTATCTTCCTGTCTCCTTTTCAACATGCGTAAAACAAAATTCACAAATTTGGCTAAAGTCTAAGTGCTCTGACAAGAATCGATAACAAAAATCTCTGCAGAGCCTTTCCCCATATAAATTATTATGTAGATTCTTGAAAGTATAAGTTTATGTAAATAAATATGTGGAAAGGAGATTTGGATTTATCGACTTTCTTTCATTATTTATTTATGAAGCATCCAAAATTAGACAAGTTTGATGAATTTAGTGTTCCTATTCCCTAAACATATGCTATAAAATTGGGTGATTTGGTGGTAAAATACTATGCATGGATTTTTCAATGCAATTTTTTTAAGCTACCAGTGGTTACACATCAGGACTTTTTTTTTCGACTCTGAGTCTGCTTCACTTTGAGTTGAATATTTATTTCAAAATTACATGACCTGCCTGATATATAAAAGTCATGATTTATAAAACCTTATGTCAACAGTGCATACGGAGTGAGTACAAATATAATTATAAATGTAATTTTAATTCTATTCTATTTACTGGGCTACAGTATCTGTGAGTAATCTATTCCAAAATCAAAGATCAGCCCAAATCCCTTCTACCAACTCAGTGCCTGTATTCTGGTGTTTATTTAATGTCATTGTTCAGTAAGGGACCTGGAGACCTTTCACTCTAGGTGGAAGGAAAATGCAAATCTGTTAGTTATTTGCTAAGGTTCCTAAGGACACTAAAAACACACAGACATTAGCAACTGTGAATTTTCCAGCAAATATAAAATCTTTGTCTTCCAGAGTATTTGCTTAACTGAACAAAGTTGACACAGCCTGAAGAGGATTAACATTAACAGTAATACAAAATTAAACCTTTGACATTCCTCCAGTTCATTTTTATGGTTATCTCCTCTTTTCCCACATTGATTTCCCAACTCGATCATAAGAAAATGGGGGCGGGGATCTTACAGTGTGTACTGAACTCCTCTGGGCATTAGTGATTAGAGTTACATTTGTTTTCCCTGCATTCATTTCTTCAGGAACGTTATTTAGTATCAAAAATGGACCAGGTACTGTGTCACATACTAAAAAGACAATGATTAAAAAAACCCAAAAACACTCTTTCAGCTTTTAAGATTTTATAGTTTGTGAGAGAGTAAGAAAGACAGATAAGCTATGAATTACAAATATAACATTATACATGCTATACAAGTTTCATGGGAATACATGGGAGTATGAAGAAAAGAGCTACCATCTATAATAGAGAAAGTCTAAGAAGAATTCATGAAGGAGATGAAATCTGAGCTGGCTTTAAAGCATCAGTAGACATTTGGTGGTCTGGACTGAGAAAATATTCCAAGCAGACAGAACAGCTTGTACAAAAAAATGAAAGTTTAGTATAAAAGTATTTGATGTGCCTGGAGTTAAGAAGTAATGGAGAAACGAATGAGGTAGCAGAAAATGAAGCTATAAATATTTTTGTGGTATCAAGATTCCAAAGCTGAGGCTCACTGGTATAGATGCAGCATAATTGATTTAAGTATTTCTGTATTGATTGAGCATTTAGATTATTTCCAGTTTTTCCCAAACATTAAGCTGTGCACCTTAATGTGCACCTTTCTGTATCGATCTTTGACCACATCTCTAGTTAGTTTTTAAAGATCAGATTACCAGAAATGAAATTAGTGAAGCAAATGGTACTTCTTTCTCGTATCTTGCAACATTTGCCATATTTATTTCTAGAAAAATGCCAATTTACCAGCAGCAAGCGACAGTATCTGTTTCACTGTTCTCTGTGTCAGAATAAAGTATCATCATTTAAAAAAAAAAAATTTGCTAATGACATGAGTGGAGAATGGGATTAGATCTTAAAGCATTATGAATATAAGGGTTAGGAGTTTGGACTTACTTCTGAAGTTAATGAGAAATCCATTGAAGATTTTTGATCAAGGAAGCAAAATTAGCCCTTTAAGAAGATTAACTTTGGCAACAAGCTATAGGATAAGATGGGATTGATTTTGCTTGAGAACACGCACAATTGTGAAAGCAGAGAGGCTGTTGTAATAGTCTGGGGCAGCATTGTCCGGCAGAACTTTGTGCAGTGATGGCAAGGTTCTAGCAATATGGTAGCCACTAGTCACATGTCACTTTTAAGTACTTAAAAGGTAGCTAGTGCAACTTAGGAACTTTTATATTTCATTTAATTTTATTGCATTGAAATTTAAATGGCTACGTATGGCTAGTTACTATCCTATTGGACAATACAGACTCAAGATAGAAAGAGATCATGACAGAGAAAGGAGAGCAAAAACAGATTTAGTGAACAAATTCAATGCCTTTGTATTTAGATGTGCAAAGTGAGGGAGAGGGAGAATCCTAATTGACAACAAAGATTTAGAATCAGAAGGAAATAAAATATGGTCATGCCACTTATAGAGACTGCAGTAGAGGGGAAAAAAAGGCCTCAAAGGAGGTCCATCTCTCTCTCTTTTTGTGTCTCTCTCCTTCTCCCCTTTCAATAGACAGCTCCTAAACTTGTCAACAGGACATTAGAAATGACAAAAAGATTAAACAGACCAGGAACCCTCGTTTCATGTTTTTCCTAGCTGTATTGATCTATATAAAAATGTGATAAGCTGTTGGAACTTAATCTATATATCAAACCTACAAATACAGGCTGGTACTTCTCACTGTCAGAAACTCTGATGAAGAAAACTGTCCTTAACATCATAGAAAACTAACTGAATTTCAAAAGCAAGACAGGTTAAGTATCCTACTTCCACAACCCTAAAGGAAATATCTATTTGTGAGATACTATAGGTCAAACTGTAACAGTAACTATATTAATAAAAACCTAAGTATAAAAGTAATGTAAAAGAACAAAATTTAATGAGGGTTGCTGACCCAGCCAGACAAGCAAACATTGTATAAATAAAATAAAACAAAACAACAGCATCAGGCTATAAGTTAAATCTGTGTTGATGGGTCAATTATGAAGGACAGTGAAAGGAAGGAACTCATTCTTTACTTCTATCTTTTTTGTTGTTGTTGTTGTTGTTTGTTTTTTTTGTTTTTTTGTGGTACGCGGGCCTCTCACTGTTGTGGCCTCTCCCGTTGCGGAGCAACAGGCTCCGGATGCGCAGGCTCAGCGGCCATGGCTCACGGGCCCAGCCGCTCCGTGGCATGTGGGATCTTCCCGGACCGGGGCACGAACCCGTGTCCCCTGCATCGGCAGGTGGACTCTCAACCACTGCGCCACCAGGGAAGCCCCTACTTCTATCTTTGCATGACTAACTCTTTATCAGCTTTAAGGTCTCAGCTTAAATTCAGCTCCTCAGAGAGAACTGATTCTGTACACCTCCCTTCCAATATATTATTTCCAATTATGATGTTTTTATTCACAATAGTTGTCACATTATTTATTGATTTGTTTGTTCATTACTTGTCTTCATAAATGCTAAGATCCATGAGAGTCTGTTTTGTTAACTAATGTTTATGAGTAGCTAGGACGGTGTCTGTTATATAGGAGATGCTCAGTAAATATTTCTGGATAATAAGTGAATCTTACTTAGATGAAGAAGTGATCTTCCATTCATAGTGTAAAAGACACTAGGTATCTTTTACGCAATGAATAGAAGATCCAGTATGCTAAGAAGAAAATTCCATCAAGGCCAAGGTGAACCTGCTGAAGTTAGTTGACCAAGTGAATTCTTACCAATCAAGAATGGGCCTCCAGGGCTTCCCTGGTGGCGCAGTGGTTGAGAGTCTGCCGATGCAGGGGACATGGGTTCGAGCCCTGATCTGGGAAGATCCCACATGGCACGGAGCAACTGGGCCTGTGAGCCACAACTACTGAGCCTGCGCGTCTGGAGCCTGTGCTCCGCAACAAGAGGCCGTGACGGTGAGAGGCCCGTGCACTGTGATGAAGAGTGGCCCCCACTCGCCGCAACTGGAGAAAGCCCTCACACAGAAACGAAGACCCAACACAGCCAAAAATAAATAAATAAATAAATTTATAAAAAAGAAAAAAGAATGGGACTTCCACATTCAACATTGTCAGCTCACGATTCAGTCTTGGGCACATCGTTCAACCAGGAAAACTTCATCTCACCTCCAGCAAAGACCTTGTTGACAAGAGTGATGGTTTAACTCAGCAAAAACAGATGAACTTATGGGATATTTATTTATTACAGGACCTTCATTCCAAGATAAATCCTAAAATTGCTACTTATCAACCTCAAAGAACAATGACCAATCAAGAGTATACAGTAAGCGTAGATAAAATAGCCCTGATCTTGTAATTCCTTGAGGCCATTTTATTCATACCACGACTTAAGGTAAAGCTTTTCTCCAGGTTCACCAAGACCATAGTTAATCAGATACTATTATTATGAGAATAAGAGATAAAGAGAGAATGTATATCTTTCTGTGTATATGTCTAATCGGACCCTTCTGATCTTCTAAAAATATGAATTTCAAAACCATTACTTTGTCCTTAAAAACTTCACATATGGAGCAGCAATATTTTTCTTTTTATGTAACAAAGTGAAAAAGAAAACAAGCAGATCTCTGCATCTGGAGCTGTTCGGAACTCACGGCTAGCCCTCAATGTTATTGCAAGCTGGTCTGATGCTCACATTCAGGTCATTTTGTTCTCCTGTTGGACATAAACAGTCTCAGAGAACATCAACATAGACAAGGTCACTATGAGACCATGATAAAGTGAGACAAAAGCAAGGACACTGTGCAACATGCAAAACACAAGTCATCCCCTCTCATTAAATGAGTGACTGCTGCTTCTCTACCAGTTACAGCTCTGCCCCCCTCTAGTCTTCCCTCCCTATAAATAAGATTTACTGAGATATTCATAGAATTTCCCTGTGTTCTCACAGAGTGAGCTCCCACTTCTTTACCACCTCCCCAAAATTTCCCAACCAAAGCTCAAATCCTATAAGTCCTAACTCCCTTTTATTGAAACAACCATATTTCTTATCAAAGAAAAATTGCATAGGATAGAGTTAAATAGGCAAGAGAGACTTTATTCAAAACTATTGCAATAGGGAAGAGAGGTTCAACTCAACTCCACTAAAATAAAAATTAGGTGCCTTTTTAAGCCCAAGGTGAGCTAGTGGAAAAGTACTGGAGGACATTAGTTGGAAGTCAGTCAGTGTGATTAGACTATCTGTGTTTGCTGATTAGTGCTTCTCGAGGGTTGGCTCCTACGCTCCCACAGAGACTGGGAGATAGGGACACTATCTTCCCTGCTGATTCCATTTCAAAGGGATGGCTCCCAGGTCCTTGAGAAAGTTATAAAACTGGCAAGAGGCTGGGAGAAGATTTACAGCTCAAAGTGTAGAGAAAGAATTCATAATAGCTAGTTTTCCAAAGTAACTGCTCTAAGGAAGGGAGGTCAGGGGCCTATAGTCAGAAAGAAGCCTACCTAAAGTTTAGTCAAGCTCAGGGGAATGTTAGGTTTGTCTTTGTTAGTCCCCATGATGTGTGTTATCTCAAGCTGCAATTACAATAAACACAACTTGTTCAGCTATAGATGTGTTCCTCGTGTTCTTTGGCTGAAGGACATTGCCAAAAGCAAGAAAAAAAAAAGAGATTCAGTAACTGAAGAAAAATCATATCTTGTTTTTAACTCATGATTGACTACATTTATTCTATTCAAATTCAAGAAAAAATTTCCCCTATTAATATTTAGTATACAACTTCTTGGTACTTTGATGGATCCATTTCAAATAAGATGAAATGCATGTCTTTATGTACTCCATGGCTGGATCACATTGATATATTATTTGCCAAGAGCATATCTGGGGATTTTGTTAGTTTGGTTGGGTTTTTTTTTTGCCTGAAACAAGTCCTCAGGTGTTTTTTAAGCCAGTTTATTGTGCTTTATTGACATAAAGAAGCAGTAAATATTTAATGTATACAACTTGATGAGGTAAGTATACACCAGTGAAACCATCACCACAATCTATGTCATAAACATATCTTTCACTTCCAAAAGTTTCCTTCTGCCTTCATTATTTATTATTAGTGTGTGTGTGTGTGTGTGTGTGTGTGTGTGTGTAATAAGAACAGAACATTTCATTTTAAAACCACAAAATCATCAGATGTTCCAGAGTACCTTTAAAATATGACAGTATCTACTGAGGTGTCCTTACTGCTAAGGATATGATGATCTCCTAACATTCTGAATTCTTGAGAAATGTCTCATAACTCTAGTTTAATAAAATATATAATTTTTGTCCAATTTTACCAAGGCCATTAAAATTTTAGAAATGGCGGACAAAAAATATTTAGACCTAGGTCAAGAGTCCACAAATTACAGCTTACAGGCCAGGTCCAGCCCTTGTCTGTGTTTATAAAGCTTAAGTGGGACACAGCCATGCCCACTTATTAATATACTGTATATGGTGGCTTTTGAGCTACAATGACAGTGTTGAATAGTTGTGACAGAGACCAGCTGGTGTGCAAAGTCTAAAATATTTACTATCTGACCCTTTACATAAAGGTTTGCCAACTCCAATTCTATGTTGAAAAGTGAAAAATCATTTGCCAGAGACCTATTTAAATCCCTTTAAAAATATAAAATCAAGCATGATTATTTTTCTGCATCATGTTGCAGGGTACATTATCTCTCAACTTTTGATTTTTGTACCAATAATATACACTTTAATGCACACAAATTATTATTATTTCATCTAACTCTACCAAGAGAAGAGAGTGGTGCTTACATGCTCTATGCCACCTCTAATGAGCTTTTACCAAATGCCTTTCCCAGCCTACTACTTTTATTTTTGTTTATTAAACAATGAATCCCCATCAACTTCTCAAAAACCGTCATGGTTTCTCTCAAGTCTAGAAAAAATATGTACTAAAGACTTCTATTTTCAAAATCCTAATATGACTTTCAGCATGGCATTTTATGCGACATTACAGACCGAATTCTTGCCCTGGGTTTGCTGAGTTGAACATTCTGATTTCTCACTCAGTTATTATGTGAGAAAGAAGCAAACGTCAAATACTTTTGTGATATCCAACAGAGGTAGTAATGTTAGCCAACACCTCTTCAAAATGCTTATTCCCTAATGAGAATACAAAGGGAAGAAGACAGACTAATCTTCCACAAGGGACAGTATAACATTAAAGGCAGTAGAAGCAGATGTACAGTCATGGTCTAGCACTGTCTTCAGGTCAATTTTCTTAGCACAATTTCAGGATAGTAGGTTTCCCTGAGAATTTCAGGACAGCTGCGGGTTCTGCCCCTGACAGTCTTCAATCCAAAGTCAAGAAAAAAACTGAAGATAGCCTTCTACTTTACCTTTAGGAAAAGTGAAACACTGTCACAACAGAGGTCAGCAAGGAAATAAAAGGTGCCACCCAAGTCACTATGCTGGAGAGCGGACACTTTGGTGAGAGAAGGGTAAGGAACAAAGTCACCTTCTTCTTCCCAGTTCTCTCCCTTCATATTACTCATGTGATACTATCTCAGAAGGCATTTAAAACAAAAGGATCAAGGAGAAAGGGGTCCAAAATGGTCTTCTCTAGGCATTCAGGAAGAAGAAAAAGAGGTGTAATCAAGGTCCCTCCAAGGATCCACTCATGCTTCCAGAGTAGGCAAATGATGGGTGTCAAAAATGTGCCATTTTCCCCTTCGGACCCAGACTCCACCCTTCAGCAGGGTCTCCTCAGTTCCGGGAGCCTGACCATACCAGCTACATCAAAGGGAGAATGTCGAGGGTTATCACAGGGAAGAATTAGAAGAGTTATCATTATATGCAAAGTCCACTGTGCCTTCAGAGGTTACAATATATACAGTTGGGGATCCTGCAGTAGAGAGGACAGAGAACAGATCACTGAGCTGGGAATTTGCTCTCCTGGTTCCCTGCTGGGTTGCCTCAGGCTGGCTCTTGAAACTGGTCCCTCTAAAACCTAGTTCCCTTACGGAGTTGATGATTAATCTCTCTACGCAAACCTTTATTCCTTTGCTTGTCTCCTCTGACCTCAATCCCTTTCTTGTTCTCTCTGACCTCAGTCCTTTGCTAACTGAAATAATCAACCAGAGTCAGATGACTAAGATTGCTGTTGTCAATCTTAATGTGCTAAAAATGCTGTTGTAGATATCATCATTCATGTACCACCTCAGTTTGTTTCTCCAGGGCAAGATGAGCTCAGAGACCCCCTCCAAGCCATGGACCACCTAGCCAGAGAATCATAAACCAGAGACATCCTGACTCCCGAAACCATGATTAGGAAATGTCACAAGGGGCTTCTCTGGTGGCACAGTGGTTGAGAATCTGCCAGCCAATGCAGGAAACATGGGTTTGAGCCCTGGTCCTGGAAGATCCCACATGCCACGGAGCAACTAAGCCCGTGCGCCACAACTACTGAGCCTGCGCTCTAGAGCCCACCAGCCACAACTTCTGAAGCCTCCGCACCTAGAGCCCATGCTCTGCAACAAGAGAAACCACAGCAATGAGAAACCTGTGCACCACAATGGTGAGTAGCTCCCGCTGGCAGCAACTAGAGAAAAGCCCGCGTGTAGCAACAAAGACCCAATGCAGCCAAAAATTAATTAATTAATTTTAAAAAAAGAAATGTTGCAAGACAATAATCCCAGTTCCTTTGTTCTTCCCCTTTAAAACATCCCTAACTCAAAGACCAAGATGGAGTGGATCTGAGACTTGCCTCCCATGGCCTTGCTTGGTGCCCCGTAAATCAACGCTTACTTTGCTACAAACACCTACCATCTGAGTTTGACTTTCTGGGCTGTGGCTACATGAGGCTTTATTCGGTTACACGCTCAGCTCTAACCTAAGGTCAAACCTCCTCTCAAGACAGCTCTCTCTGCATGGCTCCTTCCTTCCAGAAGGTAGTAACTGCCTCCTCTCTCTTCCCTTCAGACCTAGGAGCTGTCAGAGGTCCACTATACTAGCCCCTGTGTATTGAACTACTCCTTGTACTTTCTTTGAGCCCTTCCCACACCTTTACAAAAAGTATCTTTATTAAATCCCCCTTGAATACTATTAATTTGAGTGGGTATCTTGGAGCTAGACTGATACATGAGGTTGGATATCCTAAATAATAGTGTACTTTTGCCTGAAGTGTGCACTTAAGCATGTATTCCTTAAGAAGCAGGCAATAATACTTACATTTAGAATGTATCAGATCTTGCTCTCTCCATCCCCTGAACCATTCTGGTGGAAGTAACTTAGATGATTAAGGAAACAGTTAATTCTCTACAGAACCAAGGAAGCTGCTGCAAAGCCCATGATGAAAGAAAGGTGACTAATGCAAGAATCAGGCACAGGAAGAATACTACAGTCGGCCATCTTGAAAGAGGTGTCACAAGGAGTAATGTTTAGTTCTTCTCTGATGAAAGAAAGACGCTTTCAGTTGTCTGAAACCCCTCTGATCACCAAAAAGTTAAAGAACAGTCATAGTTGTATAATAATATCTAAGAACACACTAGGCAGAGTATCACAGTTATGTCTATTTTAGAACCTGCACAACTCTGGCTAGGGGAAATTAGGGAAAAAAAGTGTCAATCTGAACTAAGTTAAATTCTAAATTTGAGAATTAGGATAGTTTGGAGCTGGAGGAACTTTTAGTCTGAGATCCCAAAGCCAACCTGAATGCAGAATGCCTTCCACAGCACCTCTAAGAAGGGTTTAACAATAATTGGAAAAATCGTCAGTGAATATAAATTCAATGACAGGAAATCATGCCTTTCTGAGTGAGAGCTTTCCACCTGCTATCAACTAATTGCTAAAATATATATATGTGAATATATATGTGAATATGTATATATACATATATATGCATACATATATACACTAGCCTCTGAAGCCACTGAGTTTCCATCTAATGGTATCTTTTCTACTTCTTCCACATGAGAGTGCTCAAAATTCTCTCTCCGTCACCCCTGCATATCAATACACACCAAGCACACAGACCACATATACACATGCACTTGTCCTCTTCTCTGGGTAAAAATGTTAGTTCCCTCACCGGTTTCTCATATGGTATTTTTCTATAATATTTTCCCCATCCTGAGTTCTGTTCTTTAGACGGTTTTTGGTTTATCACTGTCCTTATTAAAGCAGCTAATCCCAGCACTATTTTTTATTCAGATAGAGTAGCTATTCTGGGAGTCTGTTGAAATGAAAGTGATCTGGATTCTATTATCCTTCATATTATCTATCTGCCCAGGTTCAATCTATCTAGTAACTGTCACTCTTTGAACACAGTCGTTCAGTTAGAGAGAACATCAAATCTAGGAATGAAGAGCCTATTTTCGTTATTTCATTTACACACCCAGAAATGTTTAAGCCACCTGAACTAAAAGCAGAAGGGGAGGTAATGCTTCCGACACATGGAAACTATTCCTGGACCCACACAGGAATGCCTGATTTTAAAGGTAGGGGAGGGTGTCTGACAGTGGGAGAGGACGCCAGCGAGGTAGCACCCGCCCTCACACACATTTTATTTCCCATCCCAACTATCACACAGGGACACCGTGTCTGAACCTCCCCCACTGCCTATACCAGACACAGCTGGATTTGCTACAATATCTGCATGTTGCTTTTCTTTAAAGAATTCTTCAAAAATATCCCGTATTTCCAATTGATTCCAAAGAGACCTGGGATTTTACAGATGTAAGCAATATAGAACTGCCACACAGAAGAGTGTCAAAGACTGTGTGTCTGGTGGTTTGCATGGTACAGGTTCTGAATGTTTTCACAAAAGTCGAGAGTCTTTATAAGAGCAAGTGCAAAATCCCAGACAGTTTGCAAGAAAGCCCCTTGAAAGGTCTGCCACTTTCATTGTGATAAAAGCTAATAGAGGAAAGGATGAAGCATGTTACCAGCTAGGATTTCAGCTAGCTTCATGAGAATGAAGGAAGCTAGAATGAATACCATTTTTGAATCTCAAAGGGGAAAAGAAAAGTCCATGCAAAAATAAGGAACAACTTTTATAAGGTGAAGTCTCCACCTACAATTCTCACCTTTTATCAGCTGTGCTTTCAGGTGACAGGGAGACCAAAACAAAACACTTTTAAAATATAGGTGCTAATCTGTGTGTTTACCTGTAGTTTAGAAAATTACAAAAAGAATCTGATAGAGGGCTTATTACCCTGCATAAAACAACTGCATAATGAGCTGATTATCAATCCTTGGTAAAATTCTTGGTCATAAACCTAGAAATATTTATAATTATCAAATTATACCTTACTCTTTCTTTAAAAAGGATTTGAAGCATTTTCTAGAGATAATTTTTTTTCTCATAAAAGATGATTTTTTCTTTTTGCTGTTGTTAGAGGTATAAAATTCAGAAGAGAGGTATAGTCGAGGTAAAATCATTAGGTCAATTAATGTAAGTTAGACAATTGAAAGCTGGACTACAAATTTGACTCTAAGCTTCGTGGGTGAAACCAAGTAGGAATGCAATAGGTTTGTGGCTAGATTCCAGTCTAGCTCAGCAGAACCTGAGATTTCCCTCAACACTGTCTCAGGCCTCGAAGGATGGGTAGAGTGGGTATATTCAGCTGCTACCCCTGTTCCAACCATAGGTTCTCTGTTGGTCTGACATGTTTTTCTTGAAGTCTATATGTAACTATATATGAAAATACGATACTGAAAAAAACTCTCCTCAACTATAAGTTTAAAAACATTCCAGGTACTGAGGAGAGATACAATTTTCATGCTCAATTTCATGCTGAAATTCATACAGCTATCAGAGAGGTAGAGCTGACATAATTTTCAACAACATCCCTACAATTTGTGCAGTAGGGATTTGCAAATAGCTATTTTTGCAACTTTTCTTGGTACCAAATGAGGGCATAATGCCAAAGAATTCTTTGGTAGCAACTCAAAGAAGAGTCGAAATAATATGACCCCAGCATATAGTTCTCAGATATTCGGACTTGAGTCTGAAAAAGGATGCAAATTTTAAATATCTAGATTCCTGGGGAATATACAACTACACTGCGTATCTTCCAGCAACGAATACTGTTTTTCATAATTAAACTTTTAGACCACTATGTTCAAGGCAATATTACCTAGGAAGTAGTTTTCTAGATTGCTTATAACTAGTTCATCCTTGAGTAGAAGGGAGGTTTCACATTCTCTAATCTAAAAAGTCCAAATTGGAATGCATATCTAAATTAATGCCCCCTCCACTCACACACTCCAACAATGGACCCTGTGTGCCCCCGGGCACCCAGGCATTCTCAGGAAATGGTCATGACTCTTCTGCATTGGTCTCTGCTTAGATTGGAATTGACTTACCTTAACACATTCTTGGCCATAGAATGCACCTTAACACATTTAAAAGAACAGAAAATATGTGCTCTCACAGGGAGCTCAGCTCAGTGCTCTGTGGTGACCTAGATGGATGGGATGGGGGGTGGGGGGGTGGGAAGGAGATCCAAAAGAGGGAGGGGATATATGTATACATATAGCTGATTCACTTCGTTGTACAGCAGAAACTAACACAACATTGTAAAGCAACTATACCCCAATTAAACAAAAGAAATTATGTGCTCTCAGACCACAGAGAAATTGAACTAGAAATCAATAACAGAAAGATAACTGGAAAATCCAATGCTCCCCCCCCAAAAAAGGTTAGACAACACACTTTTAAAAACATATAGGTCAAGGAAGAGCTCTCAATGGACATGTAAAAATATTTTGAACTTGATGAAAATGAAAGCACAACTTACCAAAATTTGTGAGATGCAGCAAAAGCAGTGCTTAGAGGAAATTTTATTGCTTGAATGCATGTATTAGAAATGAAGAATATCTAGAATTCATAATCTAAGTTTTCACCTTAGGAAACTACAAAAAGAAGAGCAAATTAAATCCAAAATAAACAAAAGAAAAGAAATAATAAGAATTCAAGCAGAAATCAATAAAATTGAAAACAGTAAATCAATGGAGAAAAGCAAAGAAACCAAAAGCTGATTCTTTGAAAATACCAATAAAATTGATAACCCAGGCTAACTAAGAAAAAAGAGAGAGAGAGGACAAATTGCTAATATCAGATTGAAAGAGAGGACATCCCATGGACATTAAAAAGATAATAAAGGAATACTATGAACAACTCTATGCCCACAAATTTGACAACCTGGATGAAATGGACCAATTCCTTGAAAGAATCTGCCAAAACTCACATAAGAAGTAAACAATCTGAATAGAACTATATATTATATATTTAAGAAATTGAATCAATAATAACTTTCCAAAACAGAAAGAACCAGGCCCAGATGGGTGCTTAAATATTTGGTAGAATTCACTGGTGAATTCTACCAAATATTTAAGGAAGAAATTTTATCAATTCTCTACAATCTTTTTAAGAGGATAAAAGCAGAGAGAATCCTGCCTAACTTATTCTACGAGGTCAGTGTTACCCTAATACCAAAACCAGAAAAAGACATTACAAGAAAAGAAAACTAGAAACCAGTATCTCTCATGAACATACCTGCAAAAATCCTCAACAAAATATTAGCAAATTGAATCCAAAAAAGTATAAAAATTATATACCACAGCCAAGTGGGACTTATCCCAGATATGCAAGGCTGATTCAACACTCAAAAATCAATTAATGTAATCCATCAAATCAACAAAATAAAAATCATACAATCATATTAATAGACGCATAAAAAGCATCTGACAAAATTCAACACCCATTTATGGTAAAAGCCCTCAGTAAACTAGGAATAGAGGGGAACATTCTCTGCTTGATAAAGACGGTCTACCAAAAGCCTACAGCTAATATCATACTTAATGACAAGAAACTAATCTTTCCCAGTAAGGTCAGGCTCAAGGCAAGTATGTCCCCTCTCACCACTCCTTTTTAACATCATACCAGAAGTCCTTGCTTGCAATAAAACAAGAAAAGAAAACAGATTGGGAAGGAAGACATAAAACAGTCTTTGTTTGCAGATGACATGATCATCTACATAGAAAATCTGAAAGAACTGACAAAAAACTCCTGGAACTATATAGCAAGGTGGCAGGATACAAGGTTAATACACAAAAGTTAATGGCTTTCATATATACTAACAATGAACAAGTGGAATTTGAAATTAAAAACACAATACTTACATTATCACCCCCGAAAGTAAGACACTTAGGTATAAATCTAACAGAATATATGCAAGATCTATATGAGGAAAACTACAAAACTGTGATGAATGAAACCAAAGAACAACTAAATAAATGGAGAGATATTTCATGTTTATGGATAGGAAGACTCAATATTGTCAAGATGTCAGTTCTTCCCAACTTGACCTATAGATCCAATGCAATACCAATTAAAATCTCAGAAAGTTACTTTATGGATATCGACAAACTGATTCTAAAGTTTACATGAAGAGGCAAAAGAACCAGAAAAGCCAACACAATACTGAAGAAGAACAAAGTTGAAGAACAGCTACCTGACTACAAGACTTAACTATAATGCTACAGTAATCAAGACCATGTTGTAGTGGTGGAAGAATAGACAAATAGATCAATGGAACAAAATGAAGAGCCCAGAAACAGCCCCTCATAAATATAGTCAACTGATGTTTGACAAAGGATTAAAGGTAATACAATGAAGCAAACATAGTTTCTTTAACAAATGGTACTGGAAAAACTGGGTATCCACATGCCAAATAAAAAAGAAGACGCTAAATGCAAACCTTACACCCTTCACAAAATTAACTCAAAGTGAATCACAGACCTACAATGTAAAATACAAAACTATAAAACTCCCAGAAGATAACATAAGAGAAAACTTAGATGACCTCCATGATGCCTTTTTGGATAAAACACCAGAGATCTGATCTATGACAGAACTAATTGATAATCTTGACTTCATTAAAATTAAAAACTACTGTTCTGTGATAGACAACATGAAGAGAATTAGAAGACAAGCTGCAGGCTGAGAGAAAATATTTGCAAAAGACACATCTGATAAAGGACTGCTATCCAAAATACACAAAGAACTTTTAAATACTAAACAATAAGAAAACAGGCAACCTAATTTAAAAATGGGCCAAAGATCTTAATAGACATCTAGCCAAAGAAGACAGACAGATAGCAAATAAGCATATGAAAAGATGCTCCACAGCATATGTCATCAGGGAAATGCAAATTAGAACAACGAGTTACCACTACACACCTATTGGAATAAACAAAATCTGGAACACCAACAAAACCAAATGAGTATGTGGAGCAACAGGCATGCTCGTTCAGTGCTGATGGGAATTCAAAATGGTACAGCCACTTTGAAATAGAGTTTGGTAGTTTCTTACAAAACTAAACACACTCTTACCATAGGATCCAACAATCCTATTCCCTGGTGTGACCTAAATTGCTGAAAACTTATGTCCATGTAAAAACCCACACACAGATGTTTACCAGATTGCCAAAACTTGAAATTAGTAGGTGAATGGATACACTGTGGCACATCCAGACAATGGAATACTGTTCAGCCCTAAGAAAAAATGGGCTAGCAAGCCATGAAAAAATGTGAGGGACACTTACATGCATTTTACTAAGTGAAAAAAGCCAATATGAGAGGGCTACATGCTGCATGATTCCAATTCTATGACTTTCAGGAAAAGACAAAATTATGGAGACAATAAAAAGATCAGTGGTTACCAGTGGTGGGAGATGGGGGAGCTGAATAGGCAGAGCACAGAGGATTTTTAGGGCACTGAGAATACTCTGTATGATGCTTATAATTATGGATATACGTCACTATACATTTGTCTAAACCCATTGACTATACACCACCAAAAGTGAACCCTTAGGTGAACTATGGACTTTGGATGATTATGATGCGTCAATGTAGGTTCATCCTTGATTAAAAGTGCACTATTCCGATAGTGATGTTGATAATGAGGGAGGCTGTGCATGTATGGGAGCAGGGAGTATATGGGAAATCTCTGTTATCTTCCTCTCGATATTTTTTCTTCCTCTCAATTTTATTGTAAACCTAAAATTGCTCTAAAAATAACATCTAAAACAAAACCCCACATTAAAATTTAAACATACCAGGTCCTTCATGAAGTTTCATTCTACTTAATTCAGTCCGTAAGTTTTGGCCAAGTAGAGTATTGAGTAGAAAATGTGATTTGGTTACTGATAAAGCTAAAGGTCAGTATGGCTTCATGGCTTGTCTATACAACAAAGGAAAAGGTACAATATTAACCCACCACAGTAGATTATATCCTGAAATCCAGAGCCTAGGAAAAACCCTTTATATACAGCAGTAGAATAACCTTAATAACCTAACAGGGTCACTGACATAAAGTAACAGCATAAAATGTCACAATATACATGTAACAACGTCTGTGAGGTTTGTGGAAACTAACCATAAGGTACTTTTTGAAAAATTACGCAGAAGACTTAGTAGAACCTGTTGCCTATCCAATATCCTATCCTCTCTTTTTCCTTGATTACAGAAACCCAATTTTGTTCTATGGTTTAGGATAAGAATTAGAAAACATTTTCTATAAAGGGAAAGAAAGGGAATATTTTCTGCTTTGCAGGTCACACAGTCTCTGTTGCAACTACTCAACAGTTTTAGTGCGAAAGTAGTCATAGACAATAAGTAAATGAATGTGCGTGGCAGTAACCCAATAAAACTTTATTTACAGAAACAGGCAGAAGGCTGGATATGACCCAAGGGTAAATCTCTCGATTTAGAAAGTGTGACCCAATCCCAGCTCTTAGAGTTAAATCTTTTTTTGGTAGAAATCCATGAAGCTTATCCTATTCTTTTGCCAGTAGTTGTTTGAGGTGGGCATGTGACCCAGTTCTAGCCAAAGAAATATGAGAGAGGGGGGTCTCCTGGAAAAAGTTACTCATTCCTAAGAAGGAAGCATCAGAAAAGATCATCTCTTCGTGCTTTTCATTGTTGTCTGTAGATGTGATGCCTAGAACTCCTGCAGCCATACTGCTACTGGGCTGAGCATAAAGCCAGCACACTCAGGAGGCACAGCTAAGAGATCCTCAGAGAAGGGCAGCCCTGACTTACTATGTCCTGAGAAGTCCTGATTCTTGAATTCTTCTTAGTAAGGTAATCGATAATCCTCATTGGTTAAGCCATTATGAGAGGTCAGAGCCTAAAGCAGCCCAGCTGATACAGAAAGAAAGAGAGGAAAGATGCGATTAGTTAATTTTCTTCCATTGAGGTAATTTCAATCTACTACAGTTTAATAATTTATGCATTCATAAATATATATAAATATATAAATAAATATTCATAAATATATAAAACGTGACTCTTGCCTTATAGCCTAAGAATTTTACTTAAAAGTTTGAAGATCTCCTTCCACCCCAGATACCAAAAAGTATTAATTTAAATAAGAAAAATAGGAAAAGTACAAAAATATAACAAAGCATCCTGAGATAAAATTGGTAGATATAAATCATGACAATGTGTAATATCTCTATTACAAGACTAATTACATGTCTATGTAATTGAAAGTCAATTTTGATGAAAGTTTCTCTTTATTTCAGGAGAATGTCACTTTATTCAAAAATAGCCAAGAAGTTTATTATAAAACATGGAACAGTTTTTATTGGCTGTCTTCCTTTGGGAATTGTGCACTGTTGGAATCCACCATGTCCTCTATTGATCTACAGTGGTCTGGATACACCAAGCCACTGTAGTAAATGGTATTTTTCATGGAAAACTGTAACAATATATATCATATTCCCCATGAGATTCCTCCATCAAGAGGTGGGATCTGTGTTCCCTCCTCTTAAACCTGAGTGAAACTTTATAATGGCCTTAACCAGTAAAATTCAGTGGGAGTGATATTGCTTGACTTCCAAAGTTGGTTCATAAAAGTTTTCTAAGCTGCTCCTCTGCAAAAAGTCTCCGGAAATCTTCCATCTCCCACCAGAGATTTCCCCTCAGGTCATATCCAATCATTTCCCTCTATATATAGTTATAGAGTTATCCTTCTAGGTCACACAGTAGGGGGAAGGCTAGGATAGAATGGTTCTTTTTATTTCTCCAATACCCTTGTTATGATATAAACACTTTAACCTGTCCTCAGGGCTTTCTCTTTTGATTTTCAAAAGCTTCTTAGGAAAGTTAAAACAAAAAACAAACAAAAAAAAACCACACCAGACTGATTGCTTCTATTATTTCCATTCCCATGAAACAATCCAACTTCTCCCCAGAGACAAAGTAGGTATCTGCTTGACTAGGGGAAAGGTCCTGAGAAGAAAAGAGGGAAGCACAGATCTCAAAGTTAAAAAATCGTGTCTTGTCAATGGCCACAAAGAAACCAAGGCAAGACAGTTTAGGTGACTCAGACCAAATCTTTTCTATAAAAATAGAAGCCAAATAATAATAACAAAAAGACAGGGGCTACTGGAAAATAAACTGAGGTCACCTGCCTTTCAGTCAGGGGCTAGTAGAATTATCATCATGTTTGAAAAACAAATTGTCTTGAAACAATCCTCTGTTGAGGACAGAGTGAATTGTCAGGTAACCACAGAGGTCATAATAATTGCTTAGTGGAATAATTTCCAAATTAAAATTGGAATTTAAAGTTCCTGCTGATTTAGTCTAAACCGTATGTGGGACTGGCAGGTAATAGATGTTTCCAAAAAGTAAAAGGTTTCCGGGGACATCGGTGTGACTTTCTTTAAATGCATTATACCAAAGCCTGGTGGCCACTCTGCTGGCATCACACATGAAAAAGAAGGGATGATGGTGATAAAGGGAGTGCAACTTTTAGGAAACTTCTCAGTTGGTGATGCTGCACCCCCATCTCTACCCTACACACGCAGCAGCACTCCACAGCTCCTAGAGAACCAGGAATAGTAACTGACCCAAAGCCAAGAAAGCAAAAGCTGAGAATGAATTTTAAAATAAACCAAAATAGAGTATGCATTGGAAGGGAAAGGAACTTTATAGGTCATCTAGTCTGTCCTCCCACTCAATTTCCTGTCAATCTCCCTAACAGTTGGCCATCCCGCCTGTTCTTGCACCTGCACCCATGGAGAGCTCACACTCCCCGAGGCAACCCATTCCAGTTTTAAACTGTTCAGCCTATACAAAAAAAAAAAAAAAAAGTCTCTTTTATTGCGCTAAAGCTTGTCATCCTACAATTTCCACTCTCTGGTGCTACTCAAATTAAGCCACAGTCTGGATCAAGATACAAATCAAAGAAAACCAGCAAGTGGCTCATCATTAGAGAAGCATCCAGTCAGCTTGCTGTGTCAGTCTCCCACATCTCTACTTCCTTTGGAGCATGTGAACATTAGGGGACCAAAGGGCTCCTTGCTTTCCCTCAAGTTTTAAAGGTAAAGGACAACTCTTTCCCCAGCACAGTCCTCTGCAAGTGTGCAAGGGGCCTAGCTCTTCTGGAAGTGCACACATAAATGGTTTCTGCTAATTATTCTCACTGCATGAACTTTCAAAATTCTGTGCCAAGCAAAATGTGGGCAATTTTCCTTGCAGAAATGCCCAAATGTAGAAGTTTACTTTTTTTTTTTCCATTTGTTTTCTGCTTTTAACATGGCCCTTTTCCCCAGCATATGTACTTTGAATTTCCTCTTGCCAAGCTATTGTTTATCTTTCTAACTGTATCTTTAACTCAGTATGACCCTTTAAGAACCAAAAATCTTTTTCAAAGGAAACCAAAACTGAATTGCAGATTTGGAAATCATTTTTTTGTTGTTGCAGTTGTCTGTACACTAGAATTAACACCACACACTCAACTGGCTTTACAAAATCAAAATTTAAATTACCTCTTTGTTTCATTGTTTTGTTCTCTGATAAGCCAGCTTTTCATTCTTTAGGCCCAAGAGGTTAGTGGCCTTATTTTACAGAAAAGTTGGGGATTAAAGCAAAAGGTGATGAGTAGAATATCAATAGGACCCTGTTTTTATACTTTCCCAGAGCTAAAAGGTTATCAGCTAAAATGTTATCACAGAAATATTTGAAAGGGGAAAAACTGCTACAGTGAATTAAATACTGACGGTAAGTGAAGAATCTGAAGAGTTAAAGAAAAGGAACAGGCAAAGGATTACAGTAAATTTAAGCAATTCTTAAAAAAAAAAAAAAGTAGGCATACAATAATTCATGAAACTCATGTGCTTGATTTACCAAACATCTCTGCAGTTACTACTTCTCATTAACTTACCGAAGTCAGCATTGCTTCTAGGAGGAAAAAAGGAAATTTTGGCATATCAAGGAATAAATAGAATGTTGCAGTATTGTTCACTGAATCGTTTTTGGGGCAAATTTAGTGCTGTTTTCATGTCTTTGTATTCTTTCTAAGTCTGTGTTTGTCAATGTCAATTCAACCCTCCCTGAAAACAACAGAGCTACAATTAGAGATGTAAAAAGCAGTTTGTGTGTAATTTAAATGCTGCAAACTGACAATCTTCTTATGAAAACCACAAACAATTACTTCCATTCTCATGCACCAGTGCATCTGGTTCACCACCATTTTTTATCTGGGATTGCATATGAATTGACAGTTACTTTCATTGCTAGGAAAAAAGAAAGCTACATTTTTTGACAGGGGTGAGTTACTTGTTTTTTAGTCACAGCACATTGTCATGCTTATGTGGTTAGCGATTTAAATTATATAACCAACTAACCAAACAACAATTCTTTTCTCTGCTTAACTCAGTGAGTTTTCCTGGGTCATCAATACCAGGCGATGCTAACCCTTTCTCCATATTGGCCTAAATTCTGCTGTATCGAAAACAATCAGCTATCTGGAGCACTATGAAGATGAAGAGTCTTGAATAATATCAAAAAGGAGAATATTTGCTTCTATTTGATCTGACTTGCCTATCTCTGACTAAAAGTAAAATTTAAAAAAAATTAATGAAAGTAAACCCATCTTTGAACAATCCCCAAATAGGCCCATTGCACTGAAGGGCACCTTCATTAAAGAAAGATTTACAGACTTCTCAAAAGACATGTATTTGCATCTATTTAGTTTACATATGAAGAAATCACATGTGGGGAAAACATTTGAATAAACAAAGCCACAGAGATAATGAAAGCATTTAGTACAACATTGATATGCAGGAACACCCTTCAGGATCACTGGAGGGGAAGTGAGCTTTAATGCAAAGGCATTAGTAATGGACTTTCTATTTTCTTATTAGAATTAACCTTCATCTGGAAGAAAAAACTTTTTTCTTCTCTGTTGAATACATATTGCTCTCCAACTAATATATTCTACTAAAAGCTTAAAAAAAAAAAGTGGCACTTGTACTGGATTTATTATGCCTGAAATGGGTATTGCCAGAAACAAAATAACTGAGAGAACTATTTATTTTTGAAGGAAACAAGTTGTTTCCAAGGATCATAATGGTATTATAGGGAATGCTAGAATCTCCTTCCCAGCAGGTATTTTCAAGTAGGAGAGATTCTCCCCATAAAAGAAGAGTTTAGCCCAAATCTGCCAATGGCAGAAAAATGAACTAGATCATTCCTTAAAATTCATTCCAAGCCTATTCTTTTATGCCCCTAATTTCCAACTGCTAGTTCTTAAAATCAGAGCAGCAAGTGGAAAATGTGATTTATTAGCAAGCTATAAGCACGGGCTGATTCAGTTTCACATATATTTTAATATTTTAAGTTTGAATTCTATAATTTGAACTCAACGCCATATTATACCATTGTGCTATCTGCCTTTCTCACTAGCTTGGAGACATAGTGTGTGAGGAAAGTAGACTTACACATATTCCAATGTCTGTCTGATGCAATACAGTGATTCCTTCAAAGGCATGACACCTACTGGCTGTTTGAACAGTAAAAAATTAAATAATTAAATAAAATTAAAAGTTTAATTAAAAACTGGAGCAAAGTGTTGTCATTCCTAGACTTGATACCTGAAGCAGGAGTGCCCCTACCTTTGACATTTTCAATCAACATGAGTATTTATTGAATTATGCCATTGGGAATGTTAGTACAATATAAAGTCCAGTCCTTGCACTCAAATAACTTAGAGCCTTAAAGTTAATACTCTTACGCCACCTCCCTTCTGGGTATTTCATAAGCCCAGCCCCAGTGCCCCCTCTACCCTCTAGATGTATATTTCAAGCAGAACTTTAGAGAGTCATTCAAAAGAAACAAAAATAAAAATTACATGGTGAAGCTGCTGGAATAACTGGAAGAATAACCCAAGTATCCATGGTTATGAAGGCCCAGCAAAGATTATTTTAGGATTTTCACGCACTAGGATCCCTAATTGCCCTCAGGCTAATGTTAGGATGCAAATACCCAACTCTTGCCACTTCTTCAAGACCTACCCTGTCCTGGGCATATCACCATTCCAAAGGACTTAAGAATCCTAATTTGACTCTGTATTTGTACCTGGAATTCACTCCACTGTAATCTTCATAAGGAAATTATCAAGATCCCTAAGCAGAAGTGACTCTCTTTTAATCGCTTAAAGATATTTTAAGTACCTAAAATTGCCCTGTAACTTAAATCTGGGAAAGAAATGACTAGAGGCATTCTTCACAGAGGCAAATACAAGGGCTTACATGAGATGCGTTTATTTCCCAGTAATTTCTTGGTGTTAACAGTTGCTAATGAACATCCAATGGATACAACCTCAATGAATTTTTTTTTAATTATTTATTTTTTTATTTATCTTTGGCTGCGTTGGGTCTTTGTTGCTGCGCGCGGGCTTTCTCTAGTTGTGGCGAGCGGGGGCTACTCTTCGTTGTGGTGCCCGGACTTCTCATTGCAGTGGCTTCTCTTGCTGCAGAGCACGGGCTCCAGGCACACGGGCTTCAGTAGTTGTGGCTCGCGGGCTTAGTTGCTCCGCGGCATGTGGGATCTTCCTGGATCAGGGCTCGAACCCATGTCCCCTGAATTGGCAGGCAGGTTCTTAATCACTGCACCATCAGGGAAGTCCAACCTCAATGATTTTTTAAAAATTATGAACTATGTCATCTGTGTTGAGTGTTCAGTGTTATACAGAATGTAAAACATAGCCTTTGCCCCTTAGGAACTGATGTTTGATTTAACTGTATAAAATATTTTTCATTAATCCTTTTCAGTATCCAACAACATATGCTTGTATAGAGTCTAAGGACATATCATATTACGACTTGTTATATCGTTATTTGTTTGCCTGTCCTATTCTTGTTAAGTTTATAATTCTTTGATACCATGGTTTATGTCTTGCTTATTTTTTTAAACCTTGGAGAACCTTACACAGTGATTTGCTCATAATAGTTGTTCAATAATTACTTGTTGACTTTAATTGTTTACCACCGTAGAGGTCTCCATAGGGCTATAGAGTAAAAAAGATTCAGCTTGCCAGACTGCCTTGTAAACATAAAGTCTCTCTATATAGACAACAACATTAAGTGCTTTCTCGACAAGTCTGACATTGGCATTCAACCTGTGTTGGCGTCCAGCTTTGTCACTGGATACTATCTCATGTGTTTCTCTTCCTTCAAATAAAAGCCCTACTTATATAGTGTTGCTTTTTTAACTCAGGAACAGTTCAGGGTTTATCTTGCTGGGATACATTTTTCACCTATTTCACAGATAAAATCGATCAGTTGTAGGAAGAGTTCAGTAGCTCTGTGGGAGCAGTGTGAAAGCCCACAGTGGGAGACGCAGTGTCTTCGCTTTCTGCTTTCCACACACTTTTTCCTGCCAAAGTTTTTGGTCAGGATCTGTAATAACACTCAGTCCTTCTTTGGAGAAAATGATAGCCTTCCTTAAGGATAGCAAGATGTGGCTTCTTACTACAGGAAAGAAAGTTAGCAGCCATAAAAGAAGAAAAGTTGCCAACATTACTTACAAATACGCATTTGATATTTCAACAACATAGGTCTGGAAAGCAAAATAATTAACCAAAGCTCCAAATAATACAAGTCAGAGTTCAGTGAAGCTTGAATTAATTAGAAAGTTTGCAGTGAAAGCTGAATGGCACTGTCAAAGTGCAAGTTGTTGGTACTGAGCTGAAATTCTACGCTAGCTTTCTTTCCTGACAAAACATAATCACGCTTCTACTTCCTCTAAGTTGCACAGCCAGGAGGAGCCACAGAAAATCCAGGAAGATTGGGACCTCAATGAGAAATAACTTTACCGACAAAAATCCCTTCAGCAGCTGGCCACCTCCATGACACTGAGAGGCAAGAACATCACTCATCTGGCTAAATCCCAACACACAAATTCTTTTTTATTCATTTTCGAAAATTGCCTCAGTAACAATGATCATACTCCAATAAGAAAACATGCATTCATAACCAATAGGAAATTTACTCTGATCTCAGAATGATTCTTTAATTTGCAGTCACAAACTTGTTTTTTAGTAGCACTCACTCATTTTCTGTTCCTCCAGGGCTAGATCTGTGGTCCCTTCTGATTCTAAAGGGTACATTTCTGAGAGCTGGATTCCAGACTAGACAGTCTGCTCCTGTTTCACAGCAGCCCACAAGGATGGACTCCCAAGTCAAATTGAGGCTTCAATTTTTTTATTTCGTTTATTTATCCTTTAAATTTATTTTATTAATTAATTAATTCATTTTATTTTGGCTGCATTGGGTCTTCGTTGCTACGCGTGGGCTTTCTCTAGTTGCAGTGAGCGGGGGCTACTCTTTTTTGTGGTGCGTGGGCTTCTCACTGCAGGGGCTTCTTTTGTTGCAGAGCACGGGCTCTCGGTGCGCGGGCTTCAGTAGTTGTAGCTCGCGGGCTCTAGAGCGCAGGCTCAGTAGTTGTGGTGCACGGGCTTAGTTGCTCCGCGGCATGTGGGATGTTCCTGGACCAGGGCTCGAACCCGTGTCCCCTGTGTTGGCAGGCAGGTTCTTAACCACTGCACCACCAGGGAAGTCCCGAGGCTTCAATTTTTTTAAATAACACAACAACATAGCAATTAACCTCAAACATCTTACACCCAAGTGTTTTGTGGACTTTCAAAGAACGGAGTATGTATGGTACTAGAGCGGAAAAGTTTTTTTTTTAATATAGTTTATCTTTCATAATTAGGAGTTTTACATGAAGTTAGTTTTATGGGATGATTCTGAAAGAAGCATAAAATTGGGAACACCTGCCTGGACTGTTATATAAGAGACAAATAAATGATTTTTGAACTTTTAGATTTTTACTTTTATTTGTTAGAGAAGCTGGCCTGCCCTTACTAGTTGTAGCTGAGCTTTCAAACAGTGGGTTTGTAATGATATATACTCTCACCACAGCCCACTCTGAGCTAATTCAAAAGTCTTCTCCGTATGATTTGTGGGCTGTGGACAGGAGACTCCACCACCAATAGCATGTGTGGTATAACGATACTGATGGTCAGGTGCTCTGGAAGTAACTGGAAGGATAAAATGCCCACACGGGCTGTTGAGGACAAAAGCAAACCTCAGCGCTCCCACTAACCATCCTCTACTCTGCAGAAAAGATGAAAGTGGCCAGCATTGCCCCAGCAAACAGTCATGGTTTGATGTACCCTAATATTGAGTCCCCAGGTGAAAAAGGATTGTCTTCATTAAAAAAACTGGGTTTTTCCCTGTAACTTTTGCCCAGATTTATTTCTTCTTTCTTAACAGCTCTGAACTACTTAAATAGAATGAAAATGAAAACATGAATTTAGAAACCATAACTTTACGACGTTTTCTTGATATGTATCCGTAAGTCACAGAAGTAGGACATACATACAGGGCAGAATTAGAATGAGAAAGGAAATCTGTGTAGACGTTCTGGTGGGATTCACTCTGGCTTACTTCCTTGTTGATCTTATTGACATTATTTAGGTATATCCTGATAAAACATAGGGTTCCATTACCAGCCAGACGTTCCCAAAATAGGGAGGGAAAGGAAACGGGCCCTGCTGCATTCTCTTAAAATTAGCAGTTACCTTGCTAATTAAAACCTAATTGTGAGAGAGCAACATGTAGATACCCCCAGTGGCATGGATCCCCACTGATTTAAAAGCTGTCACTTATAAACCCAAAGAAATTGGCTTATTAAAGTGAACACTAATGGAAGGTTCTGTTGCTCTGAGATGACAGGACAGAGGATTGAGGGGAGGAAGGAAGGAATGTGTATGTCTCGCATTGCCTTTCATTATCTGAGAAGAAGCCTCTGACAGCAAGAGCCCCGTCAGGAGGACAAAAACAAAATGAGTGTGGCAGGAACCACATTCTCCTAGTTTATTAATATGTGTTATATATAGCTCTAAGCCCCTGGGTGCCACAGATAGGGGGGTCATTCTGGTTAAGTATATTCATTTTAAACACGTGTATGAAGAGAGGTTCAAGGACAACACAGTTTGGTATATTTTATCTTACTTTTTATGTGACTGTTTACAAAGCCCTTTTAGGCTGGCATAAGGCAAGAGAGTAGATTATTCTTTAAACAACTGAAAAATTCAGTGAATTCATTAACCTATCTTCTCAGTGAGTCATCCAAATGCACATCAGCAAATACACACACACACACACACACACACACACACACACATGCATGAACACATATATTCTTTCTCATTTTAGTTTTTTTTTTTTTTTTTTTTTTTTTTGCGGTACGCGGGCCTCTCACTGCTGTGGCGTCTCCCGTTGCGGAGCACAGGCTCCGGATGCACAGGCTCAGAGGCCACGGCTCACGGGCCCAGCCGCTCCGCGACACGTGGGATCTTCCCGGACCGGGGCACGAACCCACGTCCCCTGCATCGGCAGGAGGACCCTCAACCACTGTGCCACCAGGGAAGCCCTAGCATGCATTTTTACCTATGGTTTTTCCATGCTACCCGTGACTAACCTCAGAAAACCTATGGATGCCAAGGTATAGATAATATTCTGGTCTCTTTTACTCTAACATAAGCAGCAGATAAAGCAACCTTCCCCATCCCCGCCCCCAACAAAAGGCTTCTGTATTAAATAGAAAGAACTGTCCTTCCCAATGTAACACATCTTAGCTTCCTTTTGATTTGCTCTGTGTCTGTCTGTCACATTCAAGTCCACACCATGTAGACAGAGTTCATCCCTCATTTCTGTCCAAACTCATCTTTTTAGGTCCTGGAAAGCCATGACTATAGTGACAAACAGCCTTGGAACTGGAGCCACAGAGCTGAATCCACATGCCGATTATGCCACTTCCTGTGTGATTTGCGGTAATAAAACTAAATTTTCTGGACCTCAGTTTCCTCATCTTGGTCAGATTATGAAGAGTATCTTCTTCTTAAGGTTTTAGTAAAGCACTGAGCACAGTCCCTTCTACCTGGTGAAAACTCAGTACACACTGGCCTTTACTCTTATTATGCCCTACTGGACAAGCCACATAGCTTTGCTCTGCTCTCTTTCCTTCTGCTAACGTGCAGCACGATATCTTGCTCTCGTCCTAGAACTGTGCATTGCCTAGGAACCATTCCTTCCCTATTCTTCCCATCATGCATCCCACTCATTTGTCTGATTTATTCTTCTCCTTGTCTTTATACTAACAAAGCAGTTGACAGAATCCCTCAAGGATGCAATTGTCTAGCAAGCCATATATAAAGTAAATTCTATTCATAGCTTGGCCTATCCAATACGAGAGATTTAACAGAGAGAGTGAGAGTGAGAAAAGGTAACAGAAGAGAAGGAGAAAAGTCAGCAAAATGAAATGTAGAAAGAAGTTGAAATGCTTACAAAGGTTTTGTCAAGCCTCGGTTCAAATATAATCTGTGCAATGGCAGCTCTTAAAATGAGACGTTTAAGGAAGATGCGAGAACACAGTTTGTAGAGAATGCTAGACATGGAAACAATCTTAGAGATAAACTGCTACACCCCAAACACTTTACAAATGAAGAAATTAAGGCATGGAAAGTTTAACTGACTTTTCTTAGGGTATGTAATAATTAACTAACAAACCCAAGACCTAAACCCTAGTTGCCTAACCCCCAGAACACAGTTCTTACCCCTAAATCTGTGTGTCATCAATGTTATTAACCTAAGAAGCCATTCATTCATTCACTGTTAAGAAGTCATCTTGAATTTAAAGCACTTGCCCATCTTCTCAACCTTAAATGAACTTTTCCTGAGGTAGGATTGTCTACTGTGTTTCACTAGAATCAGATTTCAATGTCCCCAGACAACTTCTTAAGCATCTTAGATACACGTCACCCAAAGCCAGCCCCCCTTTGGTTAAACAACTAACTTATGATATGAATTGAAGGAGAACAAAAGTTACACAACTCAAAACTATCTTCCCAGAAATTTTCACCGTCTTTTTAATGTTTTTAGGGAAATTACATTTAGTCATTGTATTAAATATTTTAATCGACCTCTTCTCATTTAATCATCAAAAATAGTAGACACTAAATACATATTTTTTTGAAAGAAGGAAAATTTACACACTATTATCCACACTTTCATCAAAATAAGACATAAGCCTCCTAGGACACAGACAATGTATCCAGAGGTACTAGCTAGTGCATAACAAGTCTGGATCCCAACCCAAATCTCTCCGAAACCAAACCATTTACCTCCCCCTCTGCTTGACACCGTTGTAGCCACTGCTCTGGGTTAAAGGCGTCATCTTCAAAAGGTGTCCCTTACTAATGGACACTCAGAGTAGAAGCTTATCAATCACTGTACAAAGTGAATACATTAGTGAACATTAGTTGTTGATTAGTTGATTGAAGTACCTCATAGAAAAGAAGCATTTGAGGGGAAGAAGCCTCAAAAGGTGAGTTTTGATTGAAGCAAGGGAGTCAAAACACAGATGAGGCTGGAGCCAGCCCTTGGCTGCACAGGGCTCGGAGGCTCTGGAAAGTCGAGGCTGTACCTTGAGGACAGATGGCAAAGAGTCAACCGCAATTCTTTGTAGACCAACCATCGCTTTAAATGTGAAGTGCTACTTGGATCTGATTTTGAGGGCTTCGTTTTTAGGATTTCACTGCTACTTTCACTCTGGAAGGTCATTAGAGAGTCCGTTAGATGGAGATAACTCTTGTCTCCGCTCAGTGTGCTGCTTCTATAAGTGTGCCCTCCTGAAAATAAACTACGTCTGGCAACCACTTGTGTGAATTACCTAAATAAAAGACTCACACTGTTAATGGAGCACTTTTGTACTAGAAAAAGAAACCATTAGATCTGATGTTAAAAGAAACTGCTACTGTCACTTACTTGATTGATTGCATCTTTTATTAGGTCTTCACTGAATTATTTCCTGGTATGTCTCTTTTTAATCTTCTCCCCTTTGTTGGGATTTGAGGAATGTATATTTTGAAAGTAGTGGGGAAAAAATGTGGAGAAGTGTAAAATTCAAGATCATAAAAGCCTTCTCGTGGGTGGTATTATGAAGGTAGCTCTCATGTGGAGCCTGGAATGTAGGTGTAAATTTCAGGGAGTGAGGATTATGTTGTAAAGGGAAAGGGAAGTATAAACTGGAGCTGTAGGTTGGTGAAAGAAAGGGAATGAAGGCAAAGGAAAAGCAAGCATGGGGCATCTGTTACAACCATTACCCCGGGGCCTCCTTCAGTCACGGCCGTCCAACTAATGGTGTCTGAAGTGATATTTTCAAGGACCAGATGTAAACTCTGCTCAGCAGGTGTGCTCTGTTTGAGCCCCCTCTCCTTTTGTCACCTGGCAGAGCCTGTGATTAACCTGGCTAACACCAGAAAAATGTCCTAAGTTTAAATATATGTACCTCCTTCACTGGGGACCCTGCTGCCGTGGGTGTAACTGGAGCATCTGTGTACCTGGAGGATAAGGAACTTGGCACGTGATGAAACAGACCCAAGCGATACACACAGCAAAGGAGCGTGTGCTAAAGAGCTGTTATAGACCGCTGACTGGCTAAGTGTGTACATGGAGCTGGGGGCCTACAGGACTCTGGAAGACAGCTAATAATCGTCACGACAGGCTGTCAAGCTTCCATTTTTCCCTTTTCTGTTTTGCATATTGACCCTGAACTGGGTGGCATGTTCATTTTCTATGCCTTGCCGCATAGCATCAGGGCCGGGGCAGCCCTGGCTGGTATCCGCTGCTCACTAACGAGCTGCCGCCTTTGACAGTTGTGGCGGAAGCACACGCTTGTATTTATAAATACCGCGCGCAGACTCGCTGGCTGGTAGGCAAGGCTGCTGCGGGTGCTACACCGATGATGTGCAGAGGATTTCAGGTGAGCAGAGAGAATCTCATTAGCAAGGTCTCCCCTGTTCTTCCCGTCTGACTGCCAGAAAGCCAGTGAGCCCAGCAGGTACGAACACAGGCACGGGAGTGGTTGTTTTCTGCCTGGACTTGGAGTGCTAGCCTAACCTCCCCACCGGCTCCCCCCACCCCGATTCAATAACCAAGACTATTCTTGAATTCAGAGAATTCCTCATTGTCTCAGGTTGAATTCCCCAAAAGCAGACCACCCCCCCAAGTAAATCACTTGTGAAAGTGAGTTATTAGGAAGTGTCTTCAGAAGAAACCAGTCGGGGGGATTGGGGGAAGTGGGACCACAAGGAGAGGAAATTGTAGCAGGTAGAATAACGCCTCCCCCCAGAGATGCCCACCTCCTAATACACAGAACTTAGGAACATGTTGCCTTTTTTGGTAAAAAGGAAGTAAGATTACAGATGGAATTAAGGTTACTAATCATCTGATCATAAAATAGGGAGATTATCCTGTATTATACGGATGGGCCAAATCTAATCACAGGAGTACTTAAATGTGAAAGAAGGTAGGTCAGGGAGATGGCAGCATGAGAAGGACCTGATGCCCTGTGCTGTCTCGTAGATGTTGGGAGTTATATGCAAGGACCAGAGAGAGGCTTCTAGGAGCTACAGGTGGGTCCAGCTGACAGCCAGCAAGGAAACAAGACCACAACCACGTGGAACTGAATTTCTGCAAAGAAAAGGATCCTCCATTCCGTCTACAGTCTTGCCAACCCCTTTCAGCCTACCGAGACCCAGACAGGACTTATGCAGAACTATTTAATTGTAAGTTTTTGTTATTTTAAGTCATGAAAATTGTGATGATTTGTTACAACAGCGATAGGAAACTAGTACAGAAGCCATATAAAGATGTGATAGCAAGCAAAGGACCGGAGAGGGTAACCAGCTCAATTCCCTGCAGGAAATCTGGTGACAGTGTAAGTCACACCTCAGTGTTTTCATATCAGGGACCAAAGAGCAGGGTATTACAACCATGGCGTCCATCAAGCATTGCCTAAGGGCTAGGAGTATGCAGCGGCAGTAGTGAACCTAATTTTCCAAGAATTTCCTACCCTTTGCACAGGAAAGTACACTCTTACAGTGTCAGGACAGCCTTCCAACAAAGAGGTGCAGGTGCTGGCTATAAGGAAAGACCAACGAGAGTCAAAGTGCAGGAAAATGGTGAAGAAATCTAAGGGGATGTGGGCAGAGTACTGATACTCTCTGCTAAAACCATCCATCATAATAAATATGCACTCTCCGCAAATCTTTCACGTAAATGAAACCACCGAGTAGCTCAGGAAACAGAGGTTTTGAAAGCAACAGAGCATGGCCAAATTCCCAACTTTTATTTGTGACCTTGGGTGAATTACCTACTCTCTGTAAGTCTTAGCTTCTTTCGATGGAAAATAGGAATTATTAACAGGAAACTCTTTTTGCCAAGTCTCCAAGAAGTTTCAATAAGTGATTAAATGGAAAGCACCTTGCACAGTGCCTGGAAATCAACTAAAGTTTGTTCTCTTCCTCTTTTCTCCCTTGACCTTGGACTTCGGGACATAACACACTTTATCTGGCAAAGAGGGAGAGATCAATATGGAGTTCTAACCTATACGTCCTGCATGTATTTCTTTTCCTTCAGTGTATGAACTTGCCAGTTTCCTCCCAACTCTACAAAAGCCCTCTCTCTCTTCGAAACCTGCTCTAAATACTGAGATTTCTTTATTTTTACAGCCAAACTTATTAAAACAGTATTCTATACTGCAGTCTCTATCATCTCATCTTCCATTTACTTTTCAGTCCACTAGGCTTTCCACCCTCTACCGTGTTTGTCCTCGAAAAGTATCACACTGTTTGCCAAACCTACTCTTTCTTGAGCTTGCAGTACTATTTGACATTGTTGCCCACTCATTCCGAAATGCATTCCCCTCCCCAGTTCTAAGTTGCTCATGGCTTACTCCAACGCTCCTGCGATTCCTCACTCTGTTTCTCTCTAAATGTTAAATCTCCCTCATCTGCAATCGTCTTTTCAGCTCCAACCTTAGACTCTCAGTTTAATAACAGCAGTCAATATTGATCGGCATTTACCACGTGCCAGGCACTTGACTAAGGACTTCACGTGATGCATGAGGTGCTTACTAGGATTATTCTCACTTTACAGAGAAGGATACCAAGGTTTGGAATGGTGAAGCAACATGCCCAGAGTTACACAGCCCCGAAGTGGTAGAGCTGGGATTTGAATCCAGGAAGCCTGATTCATACCCACTGTTTCATTTAGCTTGTCTTCCTGGTTTCCCTACCTATATGTAGAGTTTCACCCACCAAAAATTCGCCAATGACCAATAAGTCTCTGTCTCTGGTCTAATGTCTCTGCTGGGCTACAGGTCTATGAGCGCATTACCTCCCAGACAGATTCTCTTACATGTACCACAAACACTTCACTCCAGGTTCCCCAGCCCCAGCCTCACCCCCATCAGATAACCTGCCCTTAGATGGTACCAGTGCAGTTGGTGAACGGCATTCTAATCTGCTTCCTTCTCGGCATCCAGCCAGTTGCCAAGCCCCATCAACTCTAACAGCTCTGAGCACGCCGGTCTATCCCCAACTACTACAGCCTTGTTTCAAGCCACCCACATTTCTGTATAAACTACTACAGTTGATTCGTAACCCATCTCTCTGCCTTCAGTCTCACAACCTCCCCGCAAACCTACCTTATTGCCCAGGTCAGTTTTTCAATCCATAAATCTGATTATCTTACGTTTCAAAAGTTTTCATTAAATTCACAGTCCAAGAAAAGAAAGTCCAAGTTTGGCTGAGAAGGCTGGCTGTGATCTGGACCTCCACTGTTTTTCCAGACTTATCTCTCGTGTAGTCCCCCTTGGCCACACCAAAATATTGCAGTTTCCCAAGAGGACATGTTTTCTCACTCCTCTGTGCCATTGAACTGCTCTCTCCCCCGACAGGGGGCTTCTTTCCCTCCTTGACTACATGGCCTGTGCCTACCTATCCTTAAACACTCACTCAAGCATCACCATGCCAGGAAGATTTCTCTGCCCTCACAGGTCAAATGAAATGCAGTGTCTTTGTCCTTCCTCTATGACTCTTTCAATTTGCCTTTTTTCAGAGTGACGATCACACCAGGTTATGTAATCATTCACATTTTTATCCATCTCCCCAGCTAGACTCTAAGCTCCTGGAGAGCAGGGATTGTGTCCCATTTAGTACAGTAAAACCAGCACCCTGCTCACAGTAGAGCTCACTAAATATCTGCTCAGTGAAAAAAAGCACAAATAAACGAACAACTAGAGAGAATAGCACACTATGACTGCACACCCAGACCTCTTGGGTTCCCACAAATCTCTAACAAATGCTCTTCGGGTCCTTATTATCCAGAAGATATCGATGCAGATGTTGCTGTTGACACCCTACGGCAGTCACAATCCCAAGCACCCATCAGGAAACACAGCCTGAAAATGCTTTAGCTGAGACACTGTCACAAAGAGAAGGGGACGCAGCCATCTGTGAGGAATGATTTCCATGACTCCAGGTGCAATGGCGGGAGCTCCTTGAGATATTAGGCAAGGCAGTCAGACAACATTTTGCACTTCAAGGTTAAATCTAAGAGGACACTGATGTGAAGAGAAGAGAAGGAGATTTCCACGGTGGCAGAGGAATCCACTGTCTTCTCAGGAAACTGGAACAAGGTTACAATTGTATTTTCCAAAATCAAAAATTATATAGGGCAAAAAAAGAGGGATTCAAACATCCTTCCTCTTTTTACTTTCATGTCTACCTTGGAGAAAAGTCACAAAACAGGAAAAAAATAGAAAAGGAGGGGTTAGGGATTTTTCATTCTTCTGTTTGCCAACTGTGTAGTGGCAGAAAATTGCTGCTAGCGACAGTGTTATTATATAGAATATAAAGAAGAAAGCACCCTGAGAAGTCTATTTCTAGAGCAAATACTTGGATATCATCATGCAGACTCCTGCCTATGGCAAGGAAATACTCATGGCCTGTTGGAAACAGACCAGAAGACCTGGCTTCCGGGAGTAACACTGCCCTTATTAGCATCCCCAGCCAGTGTTTCATGAGGTTCCTTTTCCCAGTCTACAAGAAGAGGTGAAGCAGATAAGCTTTAAGTCCCCTAAAAACTCTTAAGTTTCCAAGGTTCTCTCTCTTGATTCTCTCTCAGCAGCCAGATTGATCTCTGGACACAGAGTAGTCTAGAATCCCGCCAGAGGAAGGCAAAGAAATACCTGGCTGACCTAGGCAATTGTGACACTGAAGATTCAAGAAGGAGATGGACATGACTTCAGTGACAAGCTATTGCCACCCTGGCTGTCACGAGCTAACTGTGGCTCTGCAGTTCATGGTAGCAAGAAATTTCAGCAAGGAGGGAAGGAAGAATGATCTTGCATTACTGATTTCCCACTTCCTCCCATTCTAAAGTCTTGAACTCCAGAATAGACCACACAAACCAAGAGAAAGGTGCTATGTGGGTTGGTGAGTGGCTATCCAGCTCATCTTTCAAACGCGCCCCTAGTAAGCTGTTACACTGAAGCTATCGTCCAAAAAAAGAAAAAAGAAGTAGAATTCTATGTGCCTGGGAATGAGAGGGTGTCATTCACAGAGAAAAGGCAGAAGTCCAATTGTGCTAGGGTTCTGATAAAAAGAGCAGGTAAAAGAAAGAAAGTCCATACAGGTGATTTTCCCTGGTACCAGATTGGAAAATGCCAGTTAGTAACAACCGTGTAACAGTAAAGACAGGACAGATTTTTAAGGAGGCAAATAAAAAGTTATGCTTTTTTTTTTCAACTATATATGAAACTATGGGAAATCAAAACACTATAGGGAACTCAAAGGAGCTCCAGAATATGACAGTCTCAGACTCTAAGAAGTGCAAGCAAGTTCACACATTCTCAATCCTCTCAGCAAATTAAAACAAACAGCTCAGGGACCTACAGAAAACGATGCGTCTTTGTACCCTCTCCTGACACAGACTCTACCGTCAGTGGCATGGTCTTCTTACTTTATCTTCTTCCATATAGTTCTATTTATGCAAATATACATAATGTATTTAGTTTTCTATTTCCTTCTCCAAAAACTGTCATTTCTATTTTCATCAGATTTTTTTTTTCACTGCTTAAACAATACGTGAAAGGGAAAGACACAAAGATACTAAGACAAATGGTTCTATTGTCCCTCCTCCGTGGCACTGTTGGACCTGCAGTCACAATATGCTGTTTTGTACACTCAACAGGCTAAGATAAATATGTCACAAGTTGCTCTTATGTCTAACTTTTGTGCCTCTGGTCAAGATAACCTGTTTACCACTCCTTATTACATTCTCCCTTCCAGGCAACAAGGTGGCTTTCCCTGGGAATCCTGTTACGGTAGTGATTACTGCTGTTGATAAGGCCGTGTTTTGTTTCTGCTTTATATTGTTGTTGCTGTTATGTGGTGCTAGGCAACGTCCCAGGGCTGAGACCTCTTTTTCCTGATGCCTCACAGCTTGGTTCCCTGCCCACTTTTGCCTGCCTGTGAGTCTGCTGCTGGCTTGCTTCTGCACTGGTCCCTGAGGTCTTTCTGACTTTGGGTCTCTCCCTTGCTTCCTTGGTCTCAGCCTCTTAGACACCAAGCCCCTGTCCAGACACTCAAACCACAGGCTTCTGCCCAGTGCCCATGGGCTTGATCGCTCCCATCCCCATGCCTCCACCTTCACTCTCCAACCTTCTTTATTTGAAAAGGGAAAGCACAGTACCTTCATATACATAAGCCTGAATATAAAGCAATGAGACTGATGCCACAAACCTCGTACCAAAATAAAGTCTTACTGCTATAGCCATAGTCTGTATTTGTCTGTTTATATCCCTATTTATATATGCATATAGAGATACTGTATTTAGAGTTTTATTTCCTTCCCCGACAACTGTCATTCTATTTTTAACAGATTTTTTTACTCTTCAAATATGGTAGGAAAAGACAGAATTATACAGGTAAGTTGCTGCTGCTACAGAACAGGTGGGAGCCAAGAGCACAGCAAAATTTTTTTAAACTTGTTTTTAAAGTGTAGTTTCCCTCAAGACTGTTCTTCAAGGATTGGATTTTAGAAAGTGAACCTATCAGATAGTCAGAAAATCTATATTCTTGTCTCTGTTCTGACACTAATGACCTGAAAATGAGGGCTGTGAATTAGGAAATGCAGTTTTTCACGCATTTTGAGTGGACAGTGCTCTAGTTTGAGGTCATGTCCCTCGATCATGATCCAGGCCTCTTGGGCATTAAATGGTAATAACAGTCCCCAGACATTTCAACTCCCCAAACATCCCACAAGTGCCCTCTGTAGGAGCCGATTAGATGATTTCATCCAATTGGATGATTTCATGATTCTAGTCAAAAAGGTACTTGGGGAGAATGGCTTAAGAGTCTCATCATTTGTGAAACAAGAAGACAATGAGATTGATAGCAAAGTGTAGTGATTGCTAAGATATTAATTAATCTTATTGAAACATTTTGGGCCTATTTCCTAATGATTTTGGCAAACTATTAGTTGGTTCCCTCAAATCCATTCTCCTCTCTTCCATGAAAACAGGCATTTGTGGGCTTCCCTGGTGGCACAGTGGTTGAGAGTCCGCCTGCCGATGCAGGGGACACGGGTTCGTGCCCCGGTCCGGGAGGATCCCACATGCCGCAGAGCGGCTGGGCCCGTGAGCCATGGCCGCTGAGCCTGCGCGTCCAGAGCCTGTGCTCTGCAACGGGAGAGGCCACGACAGTGAGAGACCCGCGTACCGCAAAAAACAAAAAAACAGGCATTTGTGAGGGTTAGCGGAATGACACAATGGAAGAAATCTAGGTCTATCGGTCATCTTGAGTAGCAGAACTACCCTAAGATCCTGGAACAGCCAAACTAAAACTTCTTACATCAGTCATATTTGGGTATCTCTTTGTTATAGCAGCATAACCTTTACCTCAACTTAGCTTGATTAATACAGAACTTAGCACCTGGAAGCAGTATAGTAAAGAACAAAACCTAAAATACATTTCTAAACTGGTTTAGAAATGATCTGGTGCGCAGAGAAAAGCCAGACCTTGCCTGCTGGCCTTCTGTAACCCTTGTCATGCATTTAGCAAAACTCTCACCTGTGTCAACTCAGAAAGCACACCCAGGGAGCCTACAGCTCTGGAGGAAGTAGTGGGAAACACCCAGAAATTTAGAGGTTAGTTGTTCCTTGCTACTTTTAATAAGATACCTGAGAAAGAGATACACTCAGGCAAGAATGTGTCAGTTTGAAAGCAGACATGTAAGGAATCACAAGTCCGCTAAGTGAGACACTCTCTGCCTATAGTCTGAAATCTAAATCACCTGAGAATGCAGAAATTTGGAGACTCACAGTAGTGGAAACACAAACTGGATTGGTTTATACCAAGAACAGCAGAACGTAAGTCTGTTACCTGGAGCCTCTCTCAAACACCTCCTGTGAAGATGCCTTGGCATGAGCTACCAACACTATGTCAGGCCTTATCTTTAGAGCTTTATCTTCCAAGCCAAGCCTACGTGAGGAACTGGGGGGTGGACTGAGCGATGATGCCAGCAGTGAAAGAGAATCAGTAGGCATAAGGACTACGTCTAGGAAAAAAACCTTTATTAAAGTCACCTGCCGATAGGAATGAATGGAAGCAAGTAGATTGAAAGCGTACAATTTTTAGGAAATTGTATTACCAAAGAAATCACAAGTCTGGCAACACTCTAGGTCCCGGGCCTGCAGCAGAGCAGACTGCAAAAACTTTACTTTTCAACACCCACTCCAGACAGAGAAAAACCTAACATGTGAGACTCTTACAAGGCATAAAGCTGGGGTCCACAGAGGAAAATGGACAAGGTAGCTCTCCCAGAAAGCACAAAAAGAGGTGGCCAGATGGCTAATTACAAACTGCACTCCCCTGCTAGGGCAGGAAGCCTTCGTAATAACTAAGGACTGCTGTGTTTCCAATTCTTCTATTTTATGAATGAGAGTTTCAAATTGTAGTATCATATTTTAGGCTGATAATTTATCTATTGGTTCCTAGTCACCAGACTACAAAAACTTCATCTGGACCTGTTGAAGAGAACCATCCATCATCTCCCAGGATTCCTAAACTTTGATCTGATGCAGAAATGAATGGGACTTTGGACTGTCTCCCTTGGGACACAGGAAGATGGTGAGAAATGTGAACATGGATATTTAGGGGGCCAGAGTGGCAGACTGCTAGCCATCCCTCAAAATTTGTCCCCGCATAACTTCATGGCCATTCACTTAGAAGTTACATTTTCCAGTCCTCAGTGGAATGTGAGTAGAAGTAACACTTGCATCTTAAAAGTAAATTGTATCTTGGCTAAAAAGAAATCTCTTGCTCTTGCCCTTCCCGTGAACTGGAGCACAGCCACGTTAGCATCCCAGATCCCTCCTAGGGCCTTGCCAATTAGTACATCAATCTAGAGCATGGCGAACACGGCAGAAAAAAAGAGAAGAAATTTGGGTTCCCCAATGACTCCATCCTTCGTGATCCCTTATCACCCAGGCCTGAACTGGCTGAAGTATTACCTAAAGCTAACTATCTTAATCCAGCTACTTTATTTCTGGGTCCCTTTGTTATAACAGCTTAGCCTTTGCCATAGCTAATATACATCCACATTTCTTCCCCTTTGTAGGGACTATATGGCTTTCTCGTCTAAGGTAGGACAACCCTGGGAGCTATCCCCAGAAATAAAGAAAACCACCAATTCATAGGAAATACACTAAGAAATTAAATGGATGAAAAATCAAACTGGAATCTACTTTACACCTCAGTGAAGACTAGAGATAACTATTATTACAAAGAGTGAAAAGATCCTCCTGGTTTGAAAATCCCTTTTGTGTCTTAATGCACAGGCCCTGCCTGCTTGCCTTTACTTGTTAGAGTAAATCCAACAAAACAATACATAACTGAGCGTGCAGCTCCTACATTGCAACCCACAATCTTTTCTTAGAGACAAGAATGAGAGAAGTTGGATTACTACGTTCATTTCCACAGTGGGCAAGGGGAGAGAGAGTCCCAGAGAGAAGACAGGCCAATCACTGATGAATGTGTGTGAAAAGGAAATAAGCCCTGAGGTCAGCGCTCTCAGTGGGTTCCAGTAAAGCAAAACGTCAACAGCTTGCACCATCATTCGGCACTTCTCCATTTTATTTTCAACAGTCCTCGTATACTCTTTGCCCTTCCTAAGACTTCAGAAAGTCAATAGCCTTCAGAAAGTCAATCAGGCCGAAATCATAGGGAAGTCAATTATAAATTGGCCAAAGGAGTAGTGGATTTGGAGAAATAATGATTACCTATCTGAAATTTTTATAAACGACATTCCAATCAGGGTATGAAAAATTTTCTAAAGCTACATTTAAATTTTTACAAGTGAACGCTCCAACTTACAGGTGGATAGGGAACCGTGAGCACAGAATTGTTTGATCCAGTAGGTTAAGTAGTAGGCAAAAGATAATAGAGAATAAATTGTCAGCAGATGTTGTTGCTGGTTCAGAGCCTGAGACTGCCAAAGAAGAATAGGCTGCTGGGATATCACGGAATATAAATGACTTTCTCACTCCGGGTGATTTAATTTCACTGAATTAAAACTCGCAACTATTTATTATGGTGTGCCCAGTGTAGCTGAAAATTTTTAAAGTTGTAAAAGTATTTCTTCACATGAAAAGAAGTCAGTGTGGTGGATGCCATGGTGCACTACCAAGATCCCTCCCCCGAGGACCGCACCCATGATGCCCTGGGGCCACTCTTACTGCTTCGTGAGAGCCAATCACGAGCATCTCTTCCCAACTCTCATTCAGTGGCATCATCACAGCAGTTTGAAATCAGCCATGATGGAACTACTTATACTATAGAAACCAGCAAACAAACAAACAAAAAAAATAAGGGTTTTGTGGTTGTGTTTTGTTTTGTTTCGTTTTTCTTTTTTCCAGAGAGCTGGTTTACCAGTGCACCACTGTTGGGAGTATAGGTAGCTGAAGCCCCCAGCTGAGTCAGGTCACATCCCCTTCCTAAGGACATCCTGCATCCAAGACTGGTCTAGGCAGAGAGTATTAAAGGCCCAGCCCCCAGGCCCCAATTCAGGACAATTCTTTGTTGTAACTGCATGATGGTTTGATTTCTCCCTGTACTCCTTCCTGCTTCTTTCACTCCCTCACTGTGGACCAGGACAAGTACTCTCTAATAAACCTCCCCCACACAAAATTCTACCACAGAGACCGCTTCCTGAGAAACCCAACCTGGGACAAACAGCGAAGAAGGAGTTTATTACCCAGAGCTAAAATAGAAAATGAATCATTCTAAAATTATAACTAATTATAACACTATTTACTTGGTTTTGAGCTGTTTAAAATGATTGATAAGAATGGAGAAGGCAAAACAATGTTGTGGGTTTCGTAGGCAGGTTTTTTGTTCTTTTTGTTTCTCTCTTCTTCCAGAAAACTCTTTTCTTGGGAAAATTATTACTGTGGCATTAAATGTAGGAAATATTGAAGGTTTTTGGTTGGGAAAAAAATTCAGCATTTGTGTTTATTGAATTTTAGTTTTTTTAAAGAGGGATTACCTCAGTGGTTTTGTCCTAAAATAAAAAGAAAATTACAAAAAGAGATCAAAGGTCATCAAAGGAACCAAATAGAATTAATCGAATTGACATGTTGGGTATAAACTACCACTTTTTTTCCCAATCACTGCTTTCAACCTTGTTCTGTCCAACAGTTTAGCAAGTCTCTTGCATTTCAGTTCACTCTCAATGATTAGAACACTCTCCAGTTTAAAATTGCCCTCATATCCCATTTAAATCTGATTTCTGCCTCAGCCCTCCCTCCCTTGGCCAAGGCCAGGTCTGCAGCTCCAAAAACTTGGGTGTGGAGAGCAGGGTGAAATCAGCATTTTCATTCTTAGCATCTTCGAGTGGAGGCGGCAGGGCGATGGGACACTAATTCATCCTTGTCCCTTTTCAAGGCTTTACCTCTTTGGGGTTGGAGTAGGTAGGAGAAGAGACGGGAAGGAGGTGCAAAGTTCTCTAAGCTAAACGCCATGACTGTAGCCACCTCCTCACTGCTTGTCAATACTTTCCTGGCTCACCTTGAATGGCCATCTCTGCCCCGCGAAAGTCAGAAGTCCAAGTGCGGACTGAGGGGTGGTCTTTCAGAGTTTATGAAGAGAACTTTGGGAGTCTCCCTACTGCTCAGTTTTCTGCAATGGCGAGCTAGGTCTGGTCTTATCTCCCAAACCCCTCAGCTCCTGGCCCCCCGTACCACAAGAGGGCTGGGGTAGAAACTGACAAACACCCAGCTACCCCGTGAGGAGAGGAGGGGAATTCTGCAGGACGGAAGCACGAGCCCTCGAGGCTTCTGTTGCTCTCTTTGCCTTCTCAGTTCTCCTTCCTACAGTCTGCTGGAGTGAAGGCTGGGCTTCATGAGCTAATAATCTTTGATGGAGGTTTCAGGCCCCAGTTGTTGCTGGCTCTTAGAGGTTCTCTCTTTAAACTTGGGGGTTAATACCTCTGAGAGTACTAATCCTCTATTCTAGGTCAGCAGGAAAATCTCACTCAATATCTTCATAATTTGAAACTAGCAATTAAAACCAGTTCTAAGACCTGCACCTGCACGCCCCCCCAAAAAATGTCTGTTATCAAGTTAATCTAAATTGTATAGCAAGGCAAGGCAGAGCCCCTGAATTTGGCAGTAGAATTTCCAACGTGGTTGTTACATTGATTAAGGTATGAGAAAAGTGTAGCTTCATCTCTTCCCTTTGTATTTTTAGAGACACAATAGCATGACAGAAAATTTGATGGTGACTAGAATACCCACATAACTGACACCTTATTGGTTTAGTGGGGCCTCCCAGTACATGCCATGTGATTATAACACAAGTCGCTTGAAACCTTCTGTAGTTATTCTGTTTCAGGTCTACACAATGAATCCTGCTTTACATGAAATCCCACCCAATTTCAGCTTTTATCTCATAACTAGATGCCATCGTTAATTTGCTTTTGTGTTGTTTGAAAATAGCCCTCCATCGCACATAGTTTGCTTCATATAATTTTCCTCAACAACAACAAATTGAATCCTTAAGGGCATGTCTGTCAGAAGTCTATGAACTTGAAAAAGGAAAGAAAACAGCATCAGCCCTGTTTGTTAGCAACCACAACCTTGGTCCTCAAAACATCAACTTAAGAGAGAAAGAAAAAAAGCACTATTGCCAATACAGTTTGGGCTCCCTTCATTTCATGCACTGTGACTTCAACAATTTCTCCATTTCTCATCTTATTTCTATAAAAGTAGCTTCATTTAAAAGCAGGGAAACCACATTTCATGCTCTTCAGTTTCATTAAAGTTATACAAAAGGAGCCTACCAAAAGGAACCTCTCCTAATTATACAGTTGTAGCAGATGAAAATATTGAAATGATGAATCTGAAAGGCAGCTGACACTATATATTCCCCAGACTTTTCATCATGACATAAAAAAAGGAACTGAAAAATTAAGATCTGAATCCCAGGATGAAGTGTCACAAATGTCATTATAAAAAGAAGAAATGAAGCCCAATGGCTTCTTTTTTTTTTTTTTTTTTTTTTGCGGTACGCGGGCCTCTCACTGTTGTGGCCTCTCCCGTTGCGGAGCACGGGCTCCGGACGCGCAGGCTCAGCGGCCATGGCTCACGGGCCCAGCCGCTCCGCGGCATGGGGGATCTTCCCGGACCGGGGCACGAACCCGCGTCCCCTGCATCGGCAGGCGGACTCTCAACCACTGCGCCACCAGGGAAGCCCCCAATGGCTTCTTAAGGTAGCCCAGGTGAGGTGAGAGCAACAGAGAACCAAGGAGTTTCCTCTGATCCTTCAGTAGGGTAGGCTGTGTAGTTCCTGGACGGGGGCACTTCACCTTGTTGGGTGTGATCGGAGACTCGTTCTTGTAAACTAATGGCAGCGGTTGGTTGATGCAGATGATTTGTACTCCCATGAGAGTGCTTTCATAATTCAGCCCGAATTATAGAGTGTGCTGGTTAATGGCACTTGAGATAAAACGTTACCAAGAATAAGAAAGAGGAAACCTTAATGTGTTATCCTCCCCTCCAGGACCTGCAAAATAAGCTTGCTTGACTGACAGGCTCCTCTCTCAAAGTGGAAAGAATAATGACATGCTTCTCGGAGGCTTAGGAATGAGACTGCATTTGCGATGGCTTCTGCCTCAACTGTGAAGGCACGCAGAGCAAGGTTTATAAAGCAGAGGCCGTTTGTTCTGATCTTGGTAGTTATTTATTTAAGTGAGCTTCATTCCTTACAGCTCAGATTCTCAACCACTTACTGAGGTCTAATAAGTAGCTTAGAAATCTATAAATTTCATATGAAGTTTTATGTTAATTAACTTGTGGCCTAATTAATCATTGCCTTTTTTCTCTGTCTTATATTATTTACAGGGTGTTCCTAAAATGTGTTTTTCAACCCCAATCCTATTAAACCAAAAAAACGACTTAGTATTTCATTAGGTGTAAGTAATTTAGACTTCTGATTTCTTCAATGCCTTTATCTCTTAAAAACAAAAGTTGAGCTCATAAATGCATAAAATATTGATTACATCTTGTTATCCCTGTTCTTCAGATTATTTGAATATTGCAGACCAATATGTGAAATTGCACAGGTTTCATAGTACGTGAGAGCAGCCTATCTGAGGGGGTATGGGGCATTGACATTAAGACCTTAAAAATTTTGTTTGCACGTGTCTATAGATGATAGATTAGAAACATGTGCATGTGTTTCTATATATATGTATGCATGTATATAAATATAATGACAACTTTTGACATGTGGCAATGAAATGTCTTCTTCTAAGAACATTTGTATATCACAACCATTTCCTGAAAGTTGAAAGTAAATACTGTAAGGGAGAGGAATTGCATGAGGAAGCCACAGCCCTGAATATTGATGAAGAAGTTCTAAACTGTATGACTTAGACACAGACTCCATGTGAAAAGAAAACAATAAAGAAACATGGCTAATGCTTATTGAAAGTTTACTGTGTGCAAAATTCTGTTCTTCATGCTTTAGAAACAAGCCTTTAGGTAGATGTCATCATTTTTCACATTTTACAGGTGAAAGAGCTGAAGCTTCAGGTGACTAAGTAAGTGACTCCATGGTTATATGGACTGTCATCTACACCAGAACATTTCTGAGAGTGAAAGGAGGAATTAACTGGAAAGTATGCTAGGACAGTAGGTATAAAAAGGGACTGTCCTGGATGAACTAGGATACGTGTCATTCTACCCAAGGATGTGGTACCGCTGAGATTCAAATCCAAGCAGATTAACTCTAGAGACTGGAACCTTAACCACTATGCTATACTTAGCGGTTACTTCTTTTTTAAGTAATGAATGTGCCTAGAAAGCACTGTAGTATGTTATGTGCAAGTAGTCAAATATGGATAAAATAAGGTTGCACTGACACATGCAAATAACGAATTAACAGGGACTAGAATCTTGCTGGGGTAGTGGGGTTCTAAAGTCAGCAAAGAATGTAAAAATTGAGTAGAATCACGCTTTGCTTTAAAAGCTTCACAAGCCCAACACCATAAGAAGCACCAGGAGGACTGATTCCAATTGCAGGAACAACAGATTTCTGCTCATCCTCTCTCGCGCTTTCTCTCTCGCTCTTTCTCCCTTCTGAAGGTCTGCAGTTTGAATCTGGTGAGTTAAATGAGCATAGTGTGCGATGTCACTGAATAGTTCAGAGTAGCATAAAATCAATGCTCTGGAAGTATCAAGGAAAATAGATTAGATGACACTTACATAGAGGAACTGCATTTGAAGTGAGTATGTGAAGGATAATAATAATAATAGGCGGAGAATGGAGGTCAGGACATAGCAGACAGAGAACAATGTGAGGAAAGACACTGGGATCTTGAAAATGTCTACGCCTGGAACATCAGACCCAGAGAAAGATGTAGTTAAACAGTAAGATTATAAAGAACTGTAACTGTCAGCTCAATGAGTTTGGTCCTCATTCTGCAATCAGAGTGTGGCAACCTTTGGTGTGAATCAGATTCACCCATGAAGCATTTTCTTATGAGAGCCATTATCTAGCGTTATGGAACTAGTCATAAAAGGAATGAAAGTTGCTCCCAAGGCCTGAAAATGGTTTTGATGGTGAAATGTGGACTTTTGATTTTCATATTTATGCCCTGTGGTGCTGGGTGATCTTTCTTCAGGCTGGGGGACTTGGGGGGGAGGGATGGGTGGAGATTATCATATGCATGTAATCCTTTATAATTAAAGGATTTATAATTATAAACTAATTAAATTATAATTATAATAAAAATAATTTATAATTTAAAAATTACATATAACACAAAACTTATCTGCTTAATACTCAGCTTAAGAGCTTCTGTCCATGGTGAAACATGAGTGCCTGCATGTCTGAAACATTTCAAACCTGAGTCTCATGGGCACAGAAGCCAGGAACAATTATTATCTGCAATGGTGAGCCACTACAGATAATTGTGATCTGATCTATTTTAACCATTTTTCCTGACAATTTTCTGTGAAGGAAAGAAAGTTGAGAGCTGAGAATGTTTAAGAAAATTCTGCGATAGTTTAAGGATGAGTGGTACCTAAAGTACTTCGTGAATACAGACCGGCCAACATTTGATGCTATTCTCCGTTACACAAGCTTGAGGGGATACCTCCACATAAAGTTTGAATAACAGAAGAAACTGAAAAAATAAAAATTGTGCAAGCCAGAGCAGTGAAATTCTGCAAGCAAGAGAGTGAGATGCTATATTCTGATATATGTTTTAATCGTCAATAGACCTGACTTCAAATCCTAGCTCCATCATTTATCAGCTATCTAACCTCGGACAAGATACTGGACCTAAGTCTCAGATTCTCACCTGGAAAATGGAAGTCATACTTGTCTTTGATACCAGGAACCTCCTTCAAGAGCTGTACACTTAGGAGTCCTGGAGTAATTTAAAGGTAGGCAGAAGCCAATCTAACTCAAAAAAAATCTTAGGAAATCTTACAGTCATGAATACTGGCTAGGCATCATGGAGGCTGTGCATGGGCAGCTCCCACCTGGCTTAAACGATGAACAATCTGACACAGATAAGAAAGGACTTACAAAAAAGCCAGTTGTTTCTACCTCAGGTTCAAACATTCCGTTCCAGATGTGTCAATGGGAACTATCACACAGCCAGAAAATACCTCATATGGGATATTTCCTCCTCAGTGATGTATTTTTCCTGCCTTTAGCCAACTTCCCACCCATCTATGCCAATAGCCTGACCCTAAGCCAGTGCTCTTTTTTCTCACTGTTTTCACACTCTCTCTTTTAATCAAAGCAAGTTCTAGGTGATAGATATATTTGTATCCTACTCATCCCATGGGTGGGTGCCTCTCTTTCTTGTGATAGAGCATAGCAGCCCAGAGCTAGCCTGTCTTCCACAGGCTGAAACCCACTCCGGATTTCTGTTCATTTCTGATATCTCATTCTCATGACTCCCAGACACAACTACCTTACCAGATTGTTGTAAATGTCAAAGAGAAAATGTATATAAAGTCCCTATCACAGAATAGGTGCTGAATAAGTGTCATTTATTAGATTCAGGTTCAAATCCTGGTACTACTTACGAACTATTAGAAAATTTCTTTATCTGTAAGCTACACAAATAACTACCTTTAATAGTCATTATGAGGATTAAGTAATAAAATAGGGTAACAGATCTGAGCATATCACTCACTTACAAAGGGGCTCTGTCAACATTAATTTCCTTCTTTCTAATTTCACTCCTCCAAAAAAGCACAATGCCATGGAATTCTGGAAGGAGTGAAAAGGGAGTGAACACTTGGTATGAGGGTGGGCTCAGGAGCCAAACTGCCTGGGTTCAAACCACAGCTCTCCCAGATCCGTAACTCTGGGCGAGTTATTTAACCATTTGGTACTTCAATTTCCTCATCTGTAAAAGGGGATAATGATAGTATCTATCTCACACACATAGTTGTAGGATTATACCAGATGATACATGTAAAGTGCTTAGAATAGGATCCGGCCCCTAATAAGTGCTCAATAAACGTTAGCTAGTATTGTTATTTTGTTTAACAACTTCTCTGTAGACCTTAGACCATGGCAAAAAAAAGCATCAGTGGTGTGCATGGTCTCTAGAGGAGAAAGGTCACTTGTGCTCTTCTCAATTATGGGTGAGAGTCTTGTCCACTGTGGCATTCTTAGATTCACCTACTTTCAGAGCTGCATGTAATCGCTCTCCATTAGGTTCCTAGGGCTGCAGTAACAAAGTATCAATACTACAAACTGGAATGGCTTAAAGCAATAGAAATTTATTCTCTCACAGTTCTAGGGGCTAGAAGTCCAAAATCAAGATGTTGGCAAGGCCATGATCTCTTTGAAGGATCTAGGGATATGTTCTTCGGGCATTTGCTGGCTATCCTTAGTGTCCCTTGGCTTGTAGCCTCATCACTCCAATCTCTCACTTCACATGGCCTTCTCCCTGTGTCTTCACATGGCCTTCTCCTCCATGGGTCTCTGTCTGTGTCACCTTGCCTCTTCTTATAAAGACACCCTGATGACCACATCTTACCTTGATTACATCTCCAAAGACTCTATTTCTAAATTAGGTCACATTCTGAGAATTAGGGGTTAGGACTTCAACATATCTTCTGGGGGCACACAATTTAAACCTTAACACTCTTATGATACAAATTTCATAATTCTTAAAAATAACTCTTTCAATAGCATTCCTCCAAAGCTCTAAATACTGCACAAAAGTAAAACTAAATCATCCTGCTACCATAAAGGACACTCAGTAGCATGGACTTTGAAAGTTTGCTATAATCACCCAAGCTGCTTTTTGCTGTGAAAAGAGAAAAAGAGTTTGAAAAAGTTTCTGTATTTTAAAAATAACAATAACTTTAAGGCAAACATTACTGCTAAATAACTGGTTATACAAAACCCCAAGAAAAGTATAGTTTCCAAAACTTGATATGAGAACACAACCTAAGCTGTGTGTGTGTGTGTGTGTGTGTGTATGTATATGCACACACTTGCTCACATGTGCACATACACACATATGCACATACGTTATTTGCCTCTGTGTCCTTGGAAAAGATGGAATGATCTGAAATCAAGCAAAGCAGATGGCTGAGTGGGCCTTGTGAATCTCATATATCCCAAGGAAGTTAAGAAGATACTGCAACATTTTTTCAAGAAAAAAATCTGAGTTTTTAAGTTTCTACACTGTCTTGTCTATTTCTATGCAGCTTAGAATATTCACTTTTGAGATCTTCAAATGTTAGAACTCTGAGGAAGACTTAAAGTCTAAATGAAATAGTGCAAGAGCACTTTGTTCAGGATACCCTTCCTTGTAAACCAGAAATACATAGGTGTGCTAACACAGCATACAGATGTACCTTGCATTACCCTCCAGTTATGTTTCTGAAAGAGTTTTGTAAAAGTTGAAGAAAAGTAATCTTACACTCACCAGAAGTGCTCACTGTTCTTAAAATAATTTTACTTTAAACCTTTTATAAAGCAAGGAATCTTTTATGGCATTTCTACTATATAAATGGAAATAACTGTTATCCTTTACATGGAGAACTGCCCTGTATGTGTGTTAGAAGAAGGACTGCACCATGTGGGTAACATACTAACATAACAAGCCTCACCTCCCTTGAAAACATCTTACACACAAACACCGTGAATTTTCCTAACACATCATTATGCAATGCTTTCTGATGGGCACTGACAGGATTTTATAACCTTCTCCCCAAGCCTGTAAGAACTTTGAATACCCTTGGTCACCCACCTTAATTTCTGCTTCCTTAAATCTTTTCTATATGGAATTCAGGAACCCCAATCAATTTCTATCTTTGTCCCTAGCATCCTTTTTGATCTAGCTTGCATTTTCTCCTTGAAGTTTTCTTTGGCATTCATAGCCCACCACACACACAATAGTGTTTCCATTTTGTGAATAATAATGGTGTTTATAATCTCTCATTTGACTTCTCTTAAATTCTTCCTCATAAAATAGTTATCTTTTCACAAGTCTTAATCAATTTGAGCATTTTTGACGGTAATAAGTTATAGTCTTCCATTGTGCCTGAAATAAAGCCTGTCCTCATGCTATTTGAGGGTGGGTTTACTATCATACACGCAGTCGGTGCACAGCACTGCACTGGATGCTACAGGAAATATGAATAAGACCCACGCTCTATCTCAAGTATAATCTGCTGCGGAGAAGGGGAAGACTCAACTAAATACAAAAGGCAGACTATGATAAGGGGTGTAAGGAGTCTGTAAACAATGTGAGGCCCAGGCGCAGACAAAGCAGACACAATTGCCTGCAGTAGTAAGGATCGGAAGAGGCTTCACGGAGAAGGTGTTTTTGGAATGGACCGTGAGAGATGGGGCTAGAATTTTAACGGGCAGTAAAGGAAGCCATTCGAGAAGCAGAGACCAGCCTGGGCATGAGATCCCTGGGTGAATATTCCCATTTTGGTAGGAAATGAGCTAAGAGCAGTAGTAAACAGAGGTGAAAAACCTAAGGCTGGTTAGCATAGACAATGGTATAAGGACCTCCCAAGTCCTGCTGAGAATGTACAAAGCAGTTTACTCTACATTCTCCACTTTGCAAACTAGCAGGTTTCAGGAAGAGATGTTTGTTTTGATTGGTAACACTGCATTGTTAATACTGGAATTACACTGTGCCTGAAATCCTAAATTAATTGAAAAATAAAGCCTGCATTAACCAAATTCAAGAGCTTGTACTGTTTTCCTCAAAGCCATAAATCAGAACACATCAGGGCAGAGGCAACCGGGCTTCCTACCAAACATCAGTGAATTTCACCTGAATCTTTCTCTCTCAGGAAAACAAAAGAGGATAAGCTTTCAGTTACCCACATTTGCCAAGAGGACAGATTAGCTGTAACTATGTAAATCTGTCTGCTCGGTGCCTCATGTATCCCTGCATGTAGTTAGATAATTGATTGATACTTTTCTCATCACTTGTAATGATGGTTAATTTCTAGGACGAATCCATAACGTATCAAGTTGAGAGAAATTTCTTCTCCACAAAGACAAACATTTAGTTTCCATTCCATATTTCATATTATAAATAACAACTCATTATATTCATCATGATTCAAGCACACTTAGAAGAAGAGTAAGACAAAAAATTTAAATACATTTGATTTTTTGTGTGTATATTTAATCACAAAAAGAGCAACTGTGAGTGATTATAGTAAGTACTCAACTTTTTTCTCAAACTAGCTACATGCAGCTCAAACTAGATAGATTTTTTAAAATTACTTAGAAGGCCTCATATTAATAATGGGAAAATCATCTTTTGCGTCTTAGTATTCATTCTTCTACTGGTCAGGAATACTTCTCAGTATATTTTTCTATGCTTGGTGTGTGTCTTCTACTACTCAGGAGACTTTTATTTCTTTCGAATGTGTGGCTCTTCCAAATTTTTTCTGCTATTCAACCTACACCTTTCTTTTCCCTTACCCTACTTCAGAATATATGTTCTAAGGATGCCTAGTCACAGAGGACTACATTCTAATTGCTGAGATTTGAAGCTGTTGTTGATTTGAGTTTTCTTCTCTTTTAATCCATTAGCCACATACTCTTTTAGAGGCAAAGGAAAAGATGTTGAGCTTCTATTAAGCAAAAGCATGACTCTCACAGGAAAACAGTATCTCCTGGTTCTAAAAGCAACATCAGAACAGAGCAAAGATTCTAATATTTGACTAAATTTTGCTTAGGAAATGAAAACCCTATGGTGTCTTCTGTGTACATTTGCTAATGTTTTAGTCTAAAATAAACTACCAAGGCCTCCTTAACATTGAAATATATGTCCTCCCCGCAGCAAAATGAACTGTGCTTCAATCCAACCCTTAGAATTTCTTTTCTGTGCTTAGTTTACGGTGCTTGTAAGCCTGAACTTACTACTTACTATATAGAGAGCAGGGTGGAATATAGAAGTGCATAATTGTTGCTAAATCATAAGAAGGATTCTCAGTTCATGCCACACCATAGAAAAATAAAGTTTAAAGTGCAATCAGGTACTGTGATAGAAAACCTCAGTTCTTTGATTACTTCTGAAGAGGTATATGCATTAATGTCAAATCATCACTTGATGTAAAAGCCGGATTTTTCGATAAAAAGCAGCTTTTGCAGAACATTAAAATCAGATAGATACGCAGTTAAATGCCTTTGTGCTTTGTAACTCTGGAGCCCTGGTGTGTCTTCTGATGAACATGGGAATAGCTGAGAATGGCATCTTGAAATTGACTAGAAATTGGCTAGAATTATGGATATTAGAGCATTTCAAGACAGTGGAGTCTGGGTTGGAAGTAGGGGTCAGAAAACCCACGTTTAGAGCTTTTAATATCAGATCTGTGTTTTCTTCCTCTTTACTTAGCCCTGCAAATAACATAGTACCTTGCATAGAGCTACTGTTCAATAATTATGTACTGTTTATATACCAGAAACCATGAGACATGAGGAAGTAGAGACAGCATGTACAAACAACTCTTTTGGAGAAATTTTGCTGTGTAGGGGAGTAGCTGGAGGAAGGATGTGAGGCCAAGGAAATGGGGCTTTTATTTTTGACGGGAGACAGGTTAAAATGGAAAGAAACCAACTAGGACGTGGACGTGATTTGAAGAAGGAGACAAGATGGCTTGTACTATTGTCTGGGAGTTAAATGGGACCTTTAATTGATTATTGATACAATACCCTATGACTTGCTTATAGTACAGTTACAGTTACAGCTGTGCTGTGTGATAGGGACCCTTGTGGAATCTAGAAAAATGGTACAGATGAACCTATTTGCAAGGCAGAAATAGAGACGTAGACATAGAGAACAGACATGTGGACACAGCGGGGGGAGGGGAGGGTGGGACGGATTGGGAGATTAGGATGGACATATATACACTACCATGCATAAAATAGATAGTTAGTGGGAACATGCTATAAAGCACAGGAAGCTCAGCTTGGTGCTCTGTGGTGACCTAGATGGGTGGCATGTGGCGGTGGCGGGGGGTGGGGGGGGGAGGTCCCAGAGGGAGGGGATATAGGTATACATAGAGCTGATTCATTTCATCTCATCGTACTGCAGAAACGAACACAACGTTGTAAAGCAATTATATGCCAATTAAAATAAATAAATAAAGGAAATGAGTCCACACTGGGAGCTTGGCTTTGACTTGATAGCTGTTCACATGAGGGCAGTGGAGCTAAGAAATAGAAAAAGGGCTCTGCAAGGTGGTCCCTGCAGGGTAATGATTCTGTTACATACTCTTCAAAGATATTAGAGGAGGGCTTCCCTTGTGGCGCAGTGGTTGAGAGTCCGCCTGCCGATGCAGGGGACACGGGTTCGTGGCCCGGTGCGGGAAGATCCCACACGCCGCGGAGCGGCTGGGCCCGTGAGCCATGGCCACTGAGCCTGCGCGTCCGGAGCCTGTGCTCCGCAACGGGAGAGGCCACAGCAGTGAGAGGCCCGCGTACCGCAAAAAAAAAAAAAAAAAAAAGATATTAGAGGAAATGTGACCCTTCCTCCCCAGAACCTCAATGCTAAGAGCTAGCTTAGAGACCCCAAAGACTCCGGACTTTGGGACATACTGTGATAATATGGCCAAGTTCTGAGATCTGAAGGGAAAGAAGCAATTATAAGGCTGATTGAGTGTGGAGGAATGGCTAGTAGAGTGGGAAGTTGTAGCTATTATGTTGAAGCATTTTTTAAAAGAATGAGGCTGGGCCATTGTTATTATAAATAGACTGATTCCTCTGGAGTACTCTCTGCCGCTATCATTCCAAAAGAATGATTGCCGAGGTACAAGAAGAATCATATTTATTCTATGCAAATTTGGAAAGTTAGCACTAAAACAGGGAGACAGATTCCACTCAGTATTAGAAAGAGCTCCACAAAAAAGAAATTGTTGAATTATGTCCTCGAAGTGTTGAAGCAGGGGAATAAATATTTATTAAATTATTTAATAAATCTTAGACCCACTGTTTTCCACAGACAAGTTACGTGACCCACCTCTATACCTTTGTTCGTGCAGACCGATGCTCTACTCTTCAACACAGCTTCTCTGCTCAAATAGCAATTATAGCTGACACTCTTTACATGCCACACACTGTTCTAAATGCATTAAGCATATTGACTCATTTACTCCTCACAACAATCCTATGATTATCGTACAGTTATTATCCCCATTCTACAAATGAATAAACTCAGGAATAGAAACTGACTTGCCTGAGAGTTAAGTGGCAGAGCCAGGATTCAAACCCAGCCATTCTACTTCCAATGTCCATTCTCTTGAAGCACTACTAGCCCATTCCCTGTACTCTCCTACTCTTTCCTAATCTCCTCTCCCCCCATAACAGTGGTTCTTAAGTCTGAGAGTATGTTAAAACACCAGAGAGTATGTTAAAACACTTGACTACTACCCCCAAGTTTCTGATTAAGAAGGTCTGGGGTGAGGCCTGAGATTCTGCATTTCTCATAAATTCACAGGTGCTGCTGCTGATTCTGCTGCCCTGGGAACCTCACTTTGAGAACTACTATTCAGCAAAGTCATTGTCTCTGGAATGTTCGACTAATCTGGGGCTTAGTAAATAGTTCCGTCAGGGCGAAGGCTATGTTTTCTTTTACAGAAATGCAATGATTGGGCCACCTAAAAAACAAAGTTCACTCATCTCTTGTACAACTACCTAGGGCAGCTTAATCAGGATTGTCATTCAGGATACAGAATTCTCCCATTCTGTTGCTCTGCCATTCCTTACAACATTATTTTCTACGTGGTCAAAGCTACATGTACTCTGCTACATGTAGGTTCCATCAGGTGGGAATGGGAAGGTATACTTAACAAATTAAGATCCAGACCCAGAAGTGACACATGTCATTTTTTTCACATTCCAATTGCAAGAAAAAAGTCATCTGACCACAATAATCGCAAGGGAAATTTAGAAGTATTCTATATATGCAAAAATGGAACAGGGAAAAAATAGATTTGATGGTTAATATGCAATCTCTGCTACAAATATACTTCCCATATTTCTACTTTGTGTCTTCTAAACACATGACCTGACTCCCTAACCGCACTGGATATTACATACACATTTTGTGTTTTCATAGGGTCCAGAGCGGTCAGGATTCCCACACTGGAGAGACTCAAATAAATACGATCAATCGAATTACCCAGAGGAAGGTATTTAACTTACCTATAATGATTTAATTACCAAAGTATGCTAATGGTATCTGTCCTATCAATCTTGAAGACATACTATAAAGATTTTAATAGCTCTTGTATTATGTCAGGCAGTTCACTAAACATTTTACTTAAATCATTCATTTAATCAGCACACAAACTCTATTTCAGGTAAGGAAACCCCATTTTTCAGGTAAGGAAAGAAAACCATGTAAAGAGTAAGTGACTGGTCCCAATCACACAGCTGTTAACTGGTAAAACCGAGTTTGGGATATGTACACATGTGACTCCAAGTGTTCGCTTTTAACTACTCCTGAATCTTCAAAAATATAAAAATGAAACGATAAATTATTTGATGTATGAATGGAGCCACCTTTCAAAGAGTAGAAATTTACCCATGGCATCGATATTCAGTTTGATGACGTTTCCAAAAAGATTATCGCATAGAGTCAGAGAAGTCTGATTTGGGGGCATCTAATCTACTAGTTCTCAAGCCGAAGGGAGTGCCAGAATTATGAGGAAAACATCCTCCCAAAAGCCAGTATCTGGACCCGCTCCAGCCCAATAAATCAGCATCTCTGGAGTGAAGAACAGGCATCCGTATACTAATACATACTTTAATTGCATAACCAGTAGAAAATATTCAACTAATTAAGGGCTGACTGTGCTTACTCAGGAAGCAGGTAGCTGGTAAAGACCTAGATGCAAAGTCACATTCTATAGGTAAACTTTAAATCCTTAACATCCTTAAAGTCAGGTATATTGTTAAAAGTCTTCAATGTTTGCATAAACCCAGATACTTTCCAGCACACATTTCTCAGTTTAGATAAGTTTTCTTTTAATGACTTAAGACTCTATAACCTTGTCTCCCTGCTGTGACACACAACTCATAAGAAATTCTTTTAGGAAGACGTTTAATGAAAATGCCCTTAGATGGGCACCAAGATGGACCTTACTCTGAATTCCTTAGGGTGATAAATAGCACAGTCAAGTTCCTATATTGTTTCAGTGCAATATGGTTCCAATATTGTTTAAGCTTCTGTGTAATCTACTAGGATGTTTTCAAAGCCTGCTGAACAATTGCAACTCAGATCATGCCTACATTTTCATCTCTGTCATCTATTCCTCTCAAGAGGAGAGAAGAAAGTATTTTTTTCTTCTGGAAGAACAAAGAGCTAGTGATGAAATATAAATTCTGCAGTTTATCTAAATTTTAATATTTGGTCTGTAGCAGAGAGTATTAGGTGTTCTTCTGTATCTATCCTCTCTTTTTCCTCAGTGATAGAACACCCGAATATTAGTTGGTCACCTGAAAGCACAAAATAAAGACTGCATTGAAGCGCTGCGTGACTCTATGACTAAGTCCTGGCCAATGGAATGTAGGCAGAAAGAATTTGTGAAACTCCTGGGAAGTAACCTTAAGGTGAGGGAGTGTGCCTTTTTATTTCTCTTTTCTTCTTCCTGATCTCCAAAACGAGGACACAATGACTGGACCTCTGACACCTACCTCAGACAAAGAATTAGACATTGCATATCGAGGATGGCCGATGAATCAGAAACAGTGAGCCTGGATTCCCAATGAGTCCAGCGCTGTCATACCAGCCCAGGACTGCCTGCATTACCTTTTCTCTCTGGTAAAACTCACTCTATTTTTGGTATTTCTGTCACTTGCAGTGGAACCTGATCCTACCTAATACCCGGCCACTTAAATAAAAAGTCACAAATGGATTAGCAGATTATTACAGAAGACATTTTCCCATTTAAAAGCAATCATTTAAAACTGATCCTTTAGGATGAAACTGAATATATTTTCTCTTTCTTGGTTGCTCTTTCCTTGAGCGGGAAGAGGGAGAGAAAAGGTGAAATATACAGCTCTCATGGAAGAAACGGGAGAGTTTGAAATCATTTAATGTATGAAAAAGCTGTTGCTAGGTGACTGTTGTCTGAAAGCTTGCTGAGGAGTGTTGGCACCTAGAGGAAAATGCAAGTAGGAGTAATGTTTCCTAAGTTTACCCCTTAATGAAGAGGCTGCCTTATTTTTAAACGGTGAACACTGGGTAAACAAGCAAGAGAAAAAAATTTTTTTTCATGTGAGATGAAACAACTTTTCTTTGCAAGCAGCCACATTCTCTGGAGGGAGGAGTGGGTACTGGCACAGGATGGTGATGGGCAGCTTCCTCATTGTTCCCCGTTTTCCAGGCATGCAGCCCTGTCTCGGAGGTTCCAGAAGCAGCTGCCACGAAACTCAATTTTAGCTTGTAACACCTGCCAGAGACCAAGTCGCTTGGGAAGAGGGGGGTCGGATGTTGATGGTCCTTTTGACAAGGGGAGGCCCAGCCTGATTCTGGTGACAATCTTGTGTCACATGTACTGAATGTGCTGATGCGGGAGTTGAGGGGAAGACAGACACTGAAGTTCTTCATGACAGCAGAGAGAGAGAGAGAGAGAGAGAGAGAGAGAGAGAGAGCTCAGACCAGAAAGAGGTCAAGAGCACAGTAAGCTGCTGCCCTGAGATCAACCGCCACTCCCCTCCCTGAGACTTTCTGATGATCGTAGAGAAATCAGTCTTACACACCCTCTTCCCTCCTACCAGAGCTTCCTAACTGCTCGAGCCAGCTCTGAATTGAAACCTCTCTCCAAAATGCAGCTAAAATCTTCAACTGAATGCAAAGGGAGGTATTTGTCATTATTAAAGTTTTCAAGAATGGGAATCCAAGTTGGTCCTATTAGATGCGGAAAGAAGGGGTGGAGAAGGTCAAAGGCCCAGGCTCAGCGAAGCAGGAGACTCTAATGGGAGTATTAGAACTAGAAAGAGAGTGTCTGACCTGTGAATACAGGCTTGCAGTCACCCTCTCCTTCGCTCCTTCAATTAATTTCAATTACCTGATTGCTGGTTTTGACCGTGGAATTTCGAATGACACCCAACAGAAATATTTCTAATGATGAAACATCATAGCTTGAATCAACCCTTCTTTTAGCATATAATTTACCTGAAGCCTCAAACTTTACTCTGACCCACAGAGCGTGAAAAGGCACACATTACCGTGTCCATCCCTGTACAGTTGGAAATGTATGTGGAATCAAAGCTAGGAGACATTGCCCAGTGGGGGAATGCAGGTCTTTTGCTGGGTTTATAAAGTTTCAGGCTGCAATGTGCAAGCAGAAGAAAGTGCAGGCGTCCAGCAGTATTTCCAGCAAAGCTACTGTTGTCTCCCACCAGGCCACAGTATTTACAGGATTGTAATTATTATTAGTTGCTTTTTTAAGAGATGCGTTCAAAACTCCTGAATAATAATTTACCTCACAAGAATTTGCTCATTATGTAGTTATTCCATCCCTTTTGCTCTTTCAAAACTTTATTTTTGTAGCTAGGCATGAAATAATCTCCCAGAGCTTCTGGAGCAGGTCTTTTTCTATTCATGTGATTGCAAACAGAAACTCCTTATTCAAGAAGGAAAAGGTTATTAAACCGAGTGAAGGTCTTTTGATATTAAAATAAAAAGGAAGGCGCTGTGACTGCAATCTTAACTGCGAGTCACGATGTGAGAGGTGTGGCCAATGCACAGTTCCAGGTCGGCCTGTTCCAACCAGCACGTGGCCAGCAGTCAGTTTGAAAGTCAATTTGTTGATAACCTCATTTGCAATGTGTTCAGTTATTTTTTTAATATCTGCTTATTGTTTTGGGGTGTCCAGGCTAGTTTTCTAAATGAAATTCAAGTAAGTTATTAGAACCTTGAGCTGTTATATTCTGAGATGCTCATTCGGGAACCATCTTGATACTCAAGCAATGATTTCAAAGTGCATCTGAGGTCAGAATATGGACTTCCTCTATATTTACGCAGCCACCTTCTACTAACTCTTGAGCTTCAGTTCACTTAGCATAGATTTGGGGTAGGAATTAATGCCGATTATATTGTGAAAGAAAGTCCTGTAATTTTTGCTGTTTTATCACCTCCCTATCTTCTGCCATGCCACAAACTGGGCAATTTTCTTTTATAAAACATATTCAACCACATCGCAATCCAGAAATTTTAGGGCTTCTCTGCAGCAGCCATCTCCCAATGCATACATCGTCCCCAAAGCATCCCAGCTGCCTTCAAGACTGCAAGACACGTAGAAATTACCAGCCAGCATTCTGAGCACACCACGGGCTTCATAGGAAATAAAACAGAAAAGTCACATTAAGCCATCTTATTGGGTGTTATCAAGAAACAAAATGAACTAATTATTATTTCGTGTTTTTCCCCAGTGATTTGCAATTCCTGGATGAAACCTGAATAATACCAAAATGTTTCAAGGCAACCCTTTAGAAAGTGACCTTTTGCTCCCCCCATTTCATTTGCCCTAAGTGTTAATTGACTTTGAAAAAGCTATATATTATCTTTCTAGAAAAAAGCAAAGGATAGACCTGATTTTGAACACCAACATCCTACATCATCAAAGCACTGTTTAAATCATTGCCCAGAAGAGCTGAGAACAACTATCTAGGAGAGTGAGAGAGAACAGATGGAAAAAAAAAAAAAAGACAAAACAGTCTCAGAATGAAAGAGTGCCACTGCCATCTAGAGGGAGAAGTGAGAATAGCCAGCTATCAACTCTGGTAAGGAAATGATTTTAATTATCATCCTACATTGCCAGTAATTATCCTATTCATTAGGTGTGCAGAAGTCATATTTATCCACTCTTTGTTCTAAGAAAAGTATGGGCTTGGTGGGGACAAATGGCTGTGGGAATTCATAAAAGGTAGTTCTCTCCTAGCAAGATGCTTCCCTGAGTTACTGACAGGTACACAGAGTTGGTGTGAGTACGTGTGTGACTGTGTGACATGACTTTGCTCTGACATTCAGAGGCTCACCTGTGGGTTTTCCTTAGCCCTCTGGACCCAGAATCAGTGTACCTATTTCTTTCAATACGTTTATACATTTCTCCCTTACAGCATACTTTGTCTTATAGAATAAAAAACGTTTTCTTTTTAAAAAGTTGTTGCCATTCACCTAAATGAAGTCGTGAAGATGCTTAATATATATTAACTTAAGGTGGCCTAGAAAATTATGAAAACAAGAATAACTATAGCTATAAAAAGAAGCCAAATTTGGAAACATTATTAGGCTTATATAGCTTATGGGGGTGAGAGGCTAAGAAAATAAAGCTGTTGATGTTTCTATTAATATTCAGGCCAGGTACAATGAGAAGACAGGAATTATTATGGTATGTTATTAGTTGCTTTGGACATACAACTGTTTAATTTAAAATGTAGGTTTAAGTTAGAAATAGAATGTAGTCCATGTGGAAAAAGTTGCATCTCTTAAAAGCATTCTCCCCCTTGGAAGAGAATGGACCTTTTTTCTGTTCTCAGCAATCTTGGGGAAAGGAGTTTTTGTGAATCATAATAGCAAGCCCTATATTTAATATCATTATTTATTGGTTGATTAAAATGAAATTTGTGATTTTGAGCCAAAAAGCAATATTTCTTCCCACTATGCCCTTGAAATTTCTATTTTAAAAGACTCTAATTTTACTTTAGTCGTACCAACACTGTTTCAGCAAAGAACATTTTACCTGTCCTGTGAGTCTTGTCAGTGTTACCATTTAAACTATGGTCTTTCCCTTCATCAGACTAAAGAAGGGGAAATGGCACCAGTACTAAGTCATTTAGAATGAGTTTTTATTTGAGACCTGAGTCTGCAACTACTGAGCAGCCCTATGATACAGGAAAGCAATACTTCTTTTTCTTTCTGTTTTTTTTAAAGTAAGTACTGGGATAAATTATCTTTATGATCTCTTTTCACTCTAGGAGTCCAAGATCCTGGTTATATTACCACATGGTCATGTGGTTAAAAATTAGATGCAATCTAAAATAAAATGATCCTATTTGCAAAGCAGAAATAGAGATACAGACGTAGAGAACAAACATATGGATACCAAGGGGGAAAAGTGTAGTGGTGGGATGAATTGGGACATTGGGATTGACATATATATACTACTGATACTATGCATAAAGTAGATAACCAATGAGAACATACTGTAGAGCACAAGGAACTCTACCCAATGCTCTGTGGTGACCTAAATGGGAAGGAAATCCATAAAAGAGGGATATATGTATATGTATAGCTGATTCACTTCTCTGTACAGCAGAAACTAACACAACATTGTAAAGCAACTATACTCCGGTAAAAATTAATAAAAATAAAATAAAATGATAATTAAACATGGGTAAATAAACCAATGAGTACAGCCAAAGTTTTACCCACCTCTGATTAGAAAAGTAGTTATAATTACTGTGTTAATTAAAAGTAGTATATTAATTACTGTGTTAATAGGGAAATCTCTATAAATAAAAAGTTTTAATGTTGATATGGATAAAATATTAGAATAAACATTTTATATTGAATTAAAATATTCTTTTGATTCTGCAGTTTTATGGTGAATTTAGATACAGATTTTCTTTTATACACTCTTCTTGGATGGATTCACTAGGCTTCCATGACTTAAGTGTTGGTATCTCTTATCAATTCTGGGAAATTTACAGCCATTATTTCTTGAAATATTTTATTTCCCCCATTCTCTGTGTTCTCTCCTTCTGGGACTTTGATTAGACATATGCTACACCTTCCCACTCTGTATTCTATGCTCTTGACCTCTCTTTGTCTCTTGGCACGTCATCTGCATAATTTCTTCAACTATGTCTTCCAATTCACTAATTTTCTCTGATGCTGTTTCCAGTCTTCTGTTAAACCTGTTCACTGAGTTTTCAATTTTAAAAATTGCTTTTTACATTTCTAGAAATTCTAATTTTTTCATATCTGCTTAGTCATTTTTATTAGCTTGCTCCTTATTAATTTTAAAATATTGTATGTTATTTCTATAAACAAACTGAGTAACCATGCTTATTTTCTGTTCTGTCTCTAATATTATCAATATCCGAAGACTTATTGAACTTGATACTACTATCTGCTACTTCTGATAGCTCTCACTTTCTTGTTTTCTTTTGTGTTTTAGAATCTGGGCTGTACATTCATATTCCTTAGGATATTCATGGGAATTATTTGAGAACTGAGTTGAAGATGAATTCCTCCAGAGAGGATTTGAATCTGCTTCTTCCCTAATCCTAAAACATACCAATCTCAAACCACTTCAAACTTACCTGAGGACTGTCCTGTGGCTAGAAATTCTAAAGAGATCCTTTTTTCTTCAAATCAATGTCAAACTTTGAGAGATTTCCTTTGCTGTGGTAAGAGGGTCAAGGCAAGGAGTACTATTCCCAATTTTTATTTCATCCTTATCCTGAGGGTACAGGGCTTTGGGGTCCCATTTTTATATGGGGTGCCTTTTAAAAATCCCCATACTTAGCATGCCCTAGGCTTCTTTTCCCATTTTCCATACCCTGTGAAGACATAAAAACTAAAGGTCAGGTCACCTAGATTTGGCAAATATTTTCAAGGGGAAATTGCCCCCAATGTTCTAGTTATCTGCCTGAGTTCTCACTTACACTTAGGTTTTCCCTCTGAGAATTTCTTAATTCCTTGCCAGAATATCAATGAATAATAATGTGGAAGATTTTCAGTTGTTTTTAGCCAGAAGCTCTGTCAAAGAATCTAGAATGCTACTGGTAAAAACAGAAGTCCATTTATATTGAATCTAAACATAAATCTATACATGTATTATGTTCCCTAGAACTAGAGATACTGAAAACTTGGTTTCTTGCTACATATTGCTTAATGATTTGACTGATCTTCCAAAAATAAATGTAATTATGCCATTTTCCCTTTAAACCTATCAGTCCCTTGCATCAGGATAAAATTCATTCTCCTAACGCGTCTTACAGTATGTGTAGATCTTGTTGACCTTCTAGCTTCCCCTTTCTCTATGATCAACATGATTACCATTATCCCCACCATTCAGTCAGTGAGTCAAACTATTTCTGCCCCGTGCATTCTCTCAAACCTTTTCACATGTTCATTGCTGAAGCACTGTTTCCTCCTCGTCTTCCTTCAAATTTCAGTTTATCTGTCACCTCATACAGAAAGTCTTCCCTGAATCCCAAATCCAGGCTGAGTCGTGCCCTTCCTTGGTACTCCCATGTGATAGGGAATAGGGAATTATACCTAATCACATAATTCCCTATCACAGCTTTTGTCACACTGTTATGCAATTGCCTGTTTATATTTCTGAATCCTCCACTATAACGCAGGCTTTATAAAAGCAGGTATATTTGTCCTGTTCAACTATGTACCCGCCGCGGAGCACAGGCTCTGGACGCGCAGGCTCAGCGGCCATGGCTCACGGGCCCAGCCGCTCCGCGGCATGCGGGATCCTCCCGGACCGGGGCACGAATCCGTGTCCCCTGCATCGGCAAGCGGACTCCCAACCACTGTGCCACCAGGGAAGCCCAGTGAATACTTTTATATAAAAATAAAGTATCTTCCAGCTTTTTCTTAATTGTAAACAAAGGTATCATTGTGCCTGGGTATTTCTATGGGATTGACTCATAAATTACTGAGTAACACAAAGATATGGGGATTTGTATTCACGTTAAGGACATCGTTATTTCAGAACCTTATTTTTCTCTTGAAAAATCAATCTTCCAAAATATTAAATATAAACCTGAAACTCAGTTAATGCTGTTGCCAAGAGGACATCAAATCATAAAAGCTTTTGGGACTGTATTCCTATTGTCTATAAAGAATGATTTAATTTCTTCATTATAATTCCTACTGCATTGAAAGGAAACAAGGTAAAAGACTCATCAGAAGGTCTTCCTAACTGAAATCTTAGGAGACTGTGGTAATTTGACATTCATTAAAACAAGAACTAAAATGATTAGAGGTAGACAGACCCTAATCTAGCCCGAGTCCAACCAAAGAGAGGAAGTGCAGCGTGATGCGTCCCCAGGTTGCATACATTTTATCTTCCTTCTTCCTTTTCCTCTGATCCTTCAGTCACCTGTTCTGTTTTTGTGTTTCTAATTCATTGCCTTCAAGATTCATGTGATGGCCTTTTTTTCATCAGAATCAGCCTAAGGAATTTGATTTAGCCAATACTGTACACATGCTACAAAATGATCTGTTTTTCAGAAAATGATTTCAGGCTAAAATTACAGCAACTGCTGTGATTTTTTTTTTAATACAGAAGTAGTTAGTCATCCAATACTTTGATTTTAATGAAATCAGAGCAAAGTGGCAATTTATAGACATGATATAAATGTTCTTTATGGCAAATGAAGTGTGCCAGGTTGTATAGATCATAAACCAAGCTCAAAACATCACAAGAAAATAGACTGGATTGAAAACCATGAAATCTAGAGCACGGAGTAAATGCCTAATATTGAAAATCCACAATATTATCAGTGACATGGTGGTGGGGGAGGTTCCTTGGAAACGCTTGGGTTTTTTACTCTTTAACTCTTTACAAACATTTACAGAGGTATAAAAAAGTAATATAAACAACTTCTTTAAAGTTTCTGTTCATTAATTATAACCTGTGAGAGAATTAATTGAGCTCTTGAGTCAGCTTCAGAATTGTTACTATAAAATTTCTGGGTTTAAATTAAATGGTCAGGCTTTTCCGGGATCTTAGACCTAGTAATATTTTATGATAAAGCCTGTGAAATAACTCTTTTCTACTGGAGGAATGCAGATCTTCTTTCTCACCTTCTGATGAAAGGGATTAAATCCCTCTCTTTATAGATGATGATCTCAGTGCATTATTATTGCCCTGATATTTTATAGCAACCTAATGCATTCACTAGTAGTAATGGGGATTCCAATATAAAGTCAAAATTAAACGTTTAAATGTCTTATCTGGAATCGCCAGTGGCAAAGGTGAATCAGGGACTAGACTGGTATCTATGTAATCTGTCTCCCATGCCTGAATTTTGTCCAGTAGTTATTCACACTTCCACTGAAGTATAATTGAATTTTTATTTCCTTGAGAAGTAACATGCCACTGCTTTCTCAAAGGTACATATATCTGGTTTAAAAGGATCTCTGATTTTAGACATGAGCGCCTCTTTAAAAGGAAGCCTGCGCGCAGGCTTTGTCTAGTTGCTGCGAGCAGGGGCTGCTCTTTGTTGCGGTGCATGGGCTTCTCATTGCAGTGACTTCTCTTGTTGTGGAGCACGGGCTCTAGGCGCACGGGCTTCAGTAGTTGCAGCACGCGGGCTCAGGAGATGTGAAGCCCACTGGCAGCAACGAAGACCCAACACAGCCAAAAATAAATAAATAAATGAATAAATAAATTTATTTTTTAAAAAAAGATAGAAGTTATTTGGACCTTCAAGAGGGATGGACAACCTATGATGAGCACTTGAAGGGGACAACCGTTCCTACTTCCGGAAAAAAATGCATCCTAAAGGAGATGACACTGTAGTGCGACCCTTCAGAACAGTTAGGCAGAGGAACAGCAGCGGTCAATGTGGAGAATACAGGTTTCCCTCTGTTGATGGAAATAATCAATAGAAAATCTGTAATAGGAATAGAAAAGTGTTTTTTTTTAACCTCACGCATGAACTAATTTTTTAAGTTGAATATTTTTAAAATTTAAGTTTATTATTTTTTAAATTAAAATTTTTTTTAGTTGACTTATAATATTGTGTTAGTTTCATGTGTACAGTAAAATTATTTGTATATATAGAATATATATTTTTTTTACTCTTTTCCATTATAATTCATTATCTAAAAGCCAGAATGACTTCCCCATACCTCAATATGTGAAAATTTCTTCCATCACCTCCCTATCTGAAGTCTTAAACTTTCACCCTCTGTGGTCCTGAATAGATGGAGATACATTCACATGTAAAAAAAAAAAAAAAAAAGGAAGTCTGCTATCCTCTGAGAGGTGTGTACTGAGGGAGGACACACTGTGAACCAGAGGAACCAAATTGCTGAAGTGGACAATGACCCAGATAGGATGCTTCAGCCAAAGGTGTCTGCAGGAGGCAGCAGCACCAAATGGAGGGACGCGACCTGTGGCGCGTCCTAAGGGTCAGCGTTAGTATTGGTTTTAGTTACTGTGCTGACCTAAAAGAGGGGAAATACAGTAAGGGGATGAAATGTGCTGATGATACAAGGTGGAGAAATTTAGTCAGTACATGGCAGGAAAACAGTAAAACTAGCAATGACTTGAGTAGGCTAGAATTATGGGTGGAAAAGTGCCTGGTGCAACTCAATTTTGGAAAAGTCTAAAAAAAAGTTAATCGGAAGTGAAATATATCACAGAAATAAACAACCTTTGATGGGCCGTCGTTTTCAAATGGTTTCCCCCAAAAGTTCAGTGAAGAATTATTTTTTTACTTTAGGAACCGAACACGGTAATGTTGGATATAATTCCATGCAAAGGGCCAAATGGCAGAAAATATTAGTAGTACTGGGGGATATTATGTCTCCATTCTATAGAGAAAAATAAGAGAAACTATAATAAAGTTTGACTACTGAGTCTGGAAAGGTAGATTAACTCCTCAAAATGATAAAATTACTACTATGGGTCTAATTGGTATGCAACACCAGGGAAAGTATTCCACTGGCAAAAGGTACAGTGTCAACCTTTCTCAAATCTACACTTATAAACAAAGGCTGAAACCAAGAAAAGGTCTCAACTGAGAAGTAGATGGCAACTTTGAATGTTCTTATTTCCGGTTCTCATCATCTGAGTAGGGTTCAGATAAAGAATAGTCCAAGGCGTTGGCAGAGATATGAAATAAACAGGGGGCAGGAGGGAAAGGATGGATGAATTTGTGACACACAGCCTCTGATGTTGATGCCTTCAGATTGCCTGTGGTTGACAAGCAAATCAGCCCAGTACATGTCTCTTGGAGTCACTCTTGTTTGAAGAGCTGTTCCTTCAGAACTGTCCCATCATCAGAATTGTCTTATGGTAATTCCTGAGGTTCTTGGGTACTTAAATTGACACATATTCTCTAGCTATTTATAATAAATATAATAAAAATAATATTCAAAAATTTTTTACTTACATTTTTGTTCAAAATAGTTTGTTCTGTTTAATGGATAACGGTCCTTTAAGAAAAGTATGGGGGCTTCCCTGGTGGTGCAGTGGTTGAGAATCTGCCTGCCAATGCAGGGGACACGGGTTCGAGCCCTGGTCTGGGAAGATTCCACATGCCGCGGAGCAACTAGGCCCGTGAGCCACAACTACTGAGCCTGTGCATCTGAAGCCTGTGCTCCGCAGCAAGAGAGGCCGCGATAGTGAGAGGCTTGTGCACCGCGATGAAGAGTGGCCCCCGCTCGCCGCAACTAGAGAAAGCCCTCGCACAGAAATGAAGACCCAACACAGATAAAAATAAATAAATTAATAAATTAATAAATTAATAAAAAAAGAAAAGTATGATTGAAGCATCTTTAATAGAAGCTATCATCTAATGCTTCTTTTAGGGGTGTAGGGGTCCAGCTCAGGGGAACCAAGTGTGAAGTGTTTAATGAGTCAACAATCTACTGCAGAAAATAATAACCCGTATCAGAGGAAGAAAAGGGAGGGGTATTTTTACTCTTCCATTTGAGCACCAGGAGAAATACTTTATTCTAATTAGAGGAAAAGCAGACATAGGGTCTTCAACACTTTCAGGAGCCCCATGCCATTTCTTAGCTATTTCTTATTTTCCTGATTTTGCTGCATGGAAAAATGGAGTAATAACAACAATAATAATAACAATAAATATTTCAAACTCTCACCATGTGGCAAGCAGGAGGGTGAGTAAAACCAGAAACGGGACCAGAGTGTGGACATTTTGTGATTCACTTTCCTTTGACTATTTCTTCTTTGGTAGTTGAAAGAGCAAAAAAAAATTAAACAGTAATAGCTAAAGCAGCACAGAGATAGTTTGAAACCACTTACTTTCTGAGTGGGAAAGAAAAATATAATCAACCACTCTACACGATTAGTGTTAAAACTCATGGATAAGGTCAAAATTCTGGATTATTGAGAAAAATACTAAATTATATGAAAGACAGTTTACTAATTTTAAAATGTTTGTTTTGCCTTAGAACTGTCTTTGTGGTGTGAGCCAACATTTATTGAGCATCTATTATATGCCAAGTACAAATCACCTGATTTCGACTGCACACTAACTTTATGGATTAAACATTATTAGTCCTATTTCATGTGTAAAGGAATCAAGGCCCATAGAGTTTAAGTAAATTGTCCATAGCAAAACAATAGTGGCTGTCAGAGCCAGGATTCAAAACGAGGGCTGTTTAATCCTAACTAGTTTCCTTTTTCCATTTATAATAATGCTAACTTAGTATATACAAATACCAATTTTCAAGTTTACAATAATACTAATGTACCCAGATCTTGCAAACAGAGAGACACACTGCAATTCCTGATGGTCCATGAAATTAGAGAACAATTCTAGAGGAATTCTGGCTTTATGTACAGTTTGACTTTACGTATATTTTGTTAGAGGAACATATTGTGACACATTTAAACTCAAATAACTAGAGTCCTTTTTCCCAGTTTGTCTTCATGACACTTAATTTCTGCTTCTATTCATTGGTTGCTTCAGATCTGTTTCAAACATCATTTCTTTTGACCCACTTGAAACCTTAACCCTTATGAATAAGAAAACTTGCCATTTCTCAACCTAAATCATAAATTTAGTATATGGTATCCCTTTATCCTTTGTTAGTTTTGTATGGAGCAGTATTTAGGCCTTCATTACCTTTTCCTTTATTCTTTTTTTTTTTTTTTTTTTTTTTGTAGATGCCGTAAGTACTTTTACCAAAAGAGGTAAGGAAGAGTATGGGAGGAAAGAAGTGATAACCAATGAAAAGTATGGGAGGAATGATAACCAATACTTCGGTGCCCGAATCTAACCCACACTGTCTCACTTCCTATGACTTTTACTTACTTTCATTTCTTTCCATTCTCCTGCCTTTATTGTTTCCTAACCTTTCCACCCTACACCACGTGGAGAAAAAGAAGAGCTGCCGAATTAAGTGAGAGAAGAAATAAAGAAGATTGAGAGGTTAGCTAGAAAGTAATTAGTAAGCTGGTTAACAAGTTGAAGGGAAGGGAAAGAAGGAGACGATGAAGAAGGGAGGGAAGGAAGGAACAAAGGAAAGAGGAAAGGAGGAAGGGAGGGAGGGAGGAAAACAGGCAATTCCAAGAAAAGCAAAGAGGTTTTGAACTTAACAAGGTAACAGAATTTTTTAAAGCTTCAGGACTACTCCTCTGAAAATGCATATAAATACAAAAATGTACAAACAATTTCAAGAGTTCGTGGATCTCTCTCTAAAGCGCATTCATAGCTAGAACTCTAGCATTGGTATTGATTGTAAATCTATGTCTCTGAATGAAAAATATGACTGAAAGATGATTTTGAAAGACATTTTGGCTGTCGCCTTTGGCATAAAGCAGCTTGACATACAGAGACTGGGACGTACAATGCACGGGAAAAAATATAGACAGAAAGCACAAAAAGGGCAGATTATATAATAGGCCACCAAAATGCCTGAAGGACACTCTAGGAGTCTGACCTTGACTGGCACCACGGTGGCACATATTGGTTTCTCGTGATACCACTGAGCTCTTCCTAAAGAGCTCGCCCCAGCCTATTTTCCCTACACTGCGGGTGGCTTGAGTCATCACATTGCTGTAAAGAATGCAATCTGCTCTCCAACTGGGAGCAAAGGTGCATTTAGTTGTGCTCTTTCTTGTCTCTTGAATAACATCTCCCTGACTGCTCACTGTAATGCCAGCACCTCTAGCCTCTACCTCCCCATCCTGTCAGCATCTCATCAACTTCTTGGGGGTTGGATCAGCCAGATGGAGTTCATCCAATGCACTACATCCCTCTGGCAATGTGACGTCTGAGATAATGCCATTTCTCAGGGAATCAATTGAGAACTGGCACACATGAAGTTTTTCATGCAAAGCTATGTCCAAGTACCTTTCCCCGATGTAACTGTATCAGGTTAACACTGGACTTAATTGTGAAGTGAGCGAGTGTGGATAATACTCACTGACAATAAGCTGCTCAGTCTGGTGAGTTTAATAAAATAATCAGAGAAATTGGGAACTACAGGAGTTCCCCAAAGCGTTTACCCATCTTACGGATGAGCAGAATCTCTTGGGGAACAGCTTCAGCTGCTCCCAGCGCCTACCAAATAAAAGGCACAGTCTATTTCTGTTCTGTTCTGAAAACTGTTCCTATCTCTAGCTTTATCTCTCCCTGTGGGTCCCCTCTTAGTCTGGGCTTCAACCAACTTGCTTTTTACACAAAGCCCGCACTTTTCCCTTCTGCTACCTTTTGCTTTGGGTGCTCCATTCCTATTCCTATTTCAAATTTTCCCATATCAAAATCCTACGTATCCTTTGAAGCCCACCTTTGCTACCAACAAATCCTCCTTTAAGCTTCCCATCTTCATCCCAGAAGAAGAAGGCTCTGACAGTGGGACAGAGCACAGACTTTGGATTCAGACAAATCTGAGTTTGAATCCAGGCTGTGTGCTGTTATAAAAGTTATCTAACCTCTCTGTATCTCAGGGTTTTTTTTCATCTGTAAAATTGGGGAAAATAATGCCTGTCAAGCATATTGTGAATGTTGTCCAAAATATAATCATACTCAGTAAGTGTTAATTTCTTTATTTAAATTCTACTGTGTCCTTTTCAGTATTTATTAGTATTTATCACATACTTCTTATTCTGTGGTTGCTTATGTACATGCCTGATCCCCTCTATTAGATAATATTGCTCAAATATCCACTTACTGTAGAGTCCTTCTATGGCTTTCAAATGTAACCCACATCAACCACTTTTGTCCTCTTTCTCTGCTTTTTGGCTTCCTAGTAATTATCACTGTCTAGCATTGTTTCTTTCTTTGTTTTTTTCCTTTGTTTGGCATCTGTTTCCCTCTACATGTGAGCTCTGCAAAAGCAGGGACTTTACGTCTTTACTGCTGTATCTCCAGCACCTAGAATACAGCCTAGCAAATAGTAAGTGCTTAATAATATTTGGCAAACTAATGAAGGATTTAATATGTCCCTTGAGGCCGGTGATAATTTTTTAACTATTATAAAACCTCAAGGGACATTAAAATCCTTTCATCGACTACGGTGCTTTCCAGACAGCTGGGCACACAGCACCTCTACCTTCTAAGCCAAGGAGATGCTCATATCCCCCAGCATCCCATGCTCTTGAATGCTTCCCTCGCTCTGAGGTGCTGTTCCGGCTGCAGAAAACTCCCTCTTCCTGCCCCATACCTTCCCGATGAACTTCTCCTGATCCCTTGAGACCCCGGGTAGCAAAGTGGCAAGAGCAACAGCAGCATGAGCTTTGGAGCCCCACAGAACTGGGTTTGATGCACTCGTTAGCTGGGAAATCTTGGACACCTAACTTGTCTCCTGGGGGCCTCAACTGTCTTGTTGATAAAGGAATAGCATAGCTGTGAGGGTAAAAGCTGCTGGATACCCATCAAGGTTCCTCATGGTAAGCTGTCTACAAGCAGAAAATTTTAAAATGAAACCAAAACACCACAAAAATCTTTACTGTTCCTTTGTCTGTAAAACCTTCTGTTAAGCAAGACGGATCATTCCCTTTCTATGTATTTTAACAAATCATATAGCTGTTTCTACCCTATCAATAATAATATTACATTGCTATCAGTAGATTTCCAGTCTGTGCCCTCTGTTTGAATTGAGCTTAGACAGAAACCATAACCGGACTGAGGTCTGTGGACTCAGTCACTAGCACTGTGCTTGGTACAGGACAGTCAATACATTTTTGGGGTCATAAAATAAAAGAATCTAGGAGAGTTGTGCCTGGCCTGCTAGGCTCCATGCCTTTGCCATTTCTCTAGATTATTTTCCCTCACTGGAAATTTACTCTTAAACATCACCTCTTAGTTTATAGCTTTTCCCACCTGACTTTCCTGAGGTCAGGTAATATAGTCTTAGTGGCTGTCCCTATTGATCTCCAAGGAAGTATCGCGTGAATTGCCCTCCAATGTCCAGTTGATTTCTACTAGCTTTCTTTGTCCAACTCAGTTTATACACTCATTCATTCACTCATCCCTCGAAGCGTGAATTAACTGAACGAGGCACAGATTTAGCAGATAGGATCTCTCTCTGCTGGTTGGGTCATCAAGCATACCACATAGCTCCTGTTAAGCTGTGATTATCCTTTATTTTTTTTAAAAAATCAACACAGACAAAACCCACATTCCATAATATTATGGCCAGCAAGAACCACTTTGTAATCTGAGTTACCAATAGTTTTGTACACGGAAAAATGGACAGGCATTCTTAGTTTCATTGACACAGTTTCAAAGAAAAACTTGGTGGATATATTTTCTGATTTCCAATTAATTTTCTAAGATTGGTTTATCTACGTTTACGTGTTTATAAGCAGTACTAGAAGATAAAAAAGTTAGGTATTGTATTACATTTTTAAATGGCAGTACTGTAGGTATTATTGTCAGTTCTTTTAAATCTAAGCCTTCAGTATATAATAAACTAAGCAGAGTTAAAAGCAAGGAAAATGATTCATTTTTGGTGCAGATCTTCCTATTAGATCCGCACTTCCCCTGCCCCTCCCCCGCCCCAAACAAAAGAAAGAGATGTCATCCTGACCAGGCCTTCCACAGAATAAAAGAATTTACAGGTCTGGTGGTGCAAACGAAACTTGAAACTATCTTCCAAAAATAAAAGATGAAAATGCTCTCTAGAGATGAGAAAGCAAATTGGAAATAACATGGAGCAAGGGGGCACCAGAGGACCCAAACTCTCATTATTAGGCTCCCTAAGCCAGAATGCCTAAAAGCCTCCCTCGATACTGCCCGCCACTCAGTCTGCACATCTGTAAAATGGAGATAAAAGGTGTGCTCTCTTCCTCATATCAGAGGTGGTAGGATTAATAAAACTGGGCTGGGAATGCATTTCAAAATGCACAGATGAAGTATAATAGAAATAAAAGGTAAAGACTGCTACTCAGAAATGCTCTTTGAAATATTCTCGATACTTGGGCAGATTTCTCTAGATGCTTGAGGCATTGTCCAGATGTGTAGGATTTTTAAAGGCCTCTGTGGAAAAAACAAACAGTTCAATGTTTGATCTGGAGAACAGAATAAGACCTCAAGCCTTTGCTGACTGCCCAGAGTGCTGTTACAGATGCTTCACAATATACAGACTGCAAAGGGAAGAGTCTCTGCTGACTGACATCACACAAACTAGAGTAGAGACAAAAGTGCTGGAATAAAACACAGCCATCCTAAACTCTTATTTTGATGCCTTATTTCTCATTGTCCTACGTGGAAAAGAATTTGCTTCTTCTCTCTCTGCAGTGGGTAGAGGACCGGGCTAGCGTTGAGAGCCTGGGATTAGCATCCAGATTCATCCATTTACATAGAGCAAGTCTTAGGTGCTTCAAGCCTATGCCCACTCATCTTTAAAATACACATCTGTGATTCCTGTACCACAGGCTGTTTAAAGGATGGCCGAAATGATTCTAAAGATGCTGTCAACTGCAAGCATTCAATGTAAGAAGCTGTTAGAAAAAGGGTTCCCTGTCTATAGCCTTCTAACTTCATGAAGACTTCAGAGAAATCAGTCAGTTACCGTCTACGGAAAACCGAGCAATATGTGGATTCAAAGTGGACAGAAGTTTGCAGAGGACACAGAAACCCTGGTCTCACAAAATGAATGAGGAGTCAACTTCCCCAAAGAAATCCATTCTATGAATACTTGAAAGTCGTATCATTATAGACATAGCTTTCGGGCAAATGTGATAGATAATCCCGGAATTCTGTAATCAGAGGAAAGGCATGAAACCATCATCTTGTCCATTCCATTATGCGGCAAAAGGAAGGTACACTAACAGATGCCAGCCCTGCAATGAGCAGACGAATGACACAGTTAGGGAGTGTAGCAAGGACAGCAGGTCACACAGTCATACGTATCCACACCGATAGAAACACTGTTAGCAGAGGCAGCAGCAGTCACCTAAGATCTAAAGAACAATGATAAATATAACTAGAGGAATAGATGAAGCTGGAATACTGAAATGCTACTGGGTGCTCCGGATATCGTCTGTGTGTTCATAACACACTAATCAAATCATCGAGAATGACTGCTTTCTAAGCCATAAATATTTTCAGTAGCTGCAGAAACACAATGCAGCTGTGTGTTTATGTGATAAGCCCTTCGTATAGAAAGCAGGCCCATAAGCTCACAGAGATAGGATGCAGGGGCTGATGGTGAAGAATGGAAGAAAGTGGTTCTGCACTCGCTCCCTCCATCTTTGGCTCAGCAAGGGCTCAGTGCAATATAACAATCTTTACGTGCATAGCACCTTTCTTATAGAGAAGAAAACGCAATTCCCAGGCATCACCTCATTGCTCTTCATCGTGCCCCCAGGGAACAGGTAGCAAGTATTATCCAATTCTGCAGGCAGTAAAAGTGAGGTTGTGCTTGGCTGGACATCTGGGTAAAGGTTATAGAGCAAGTCTGTGCTATGGTGGAGATTAGAACCAGTTCTCCTGCCTCTTTTTGCAACACCTATTACTTAAGTACACTTTCAAACTCATTAAAACAGCAAGGAAATGTGCTCATAGAACAATGACAAACGAAATTTAAAAAGGAAAACAAGCATGGAAAATTCCCATTCGTTATCATTCTTAGTTACATAAAATGCATATGTTTATAAAACTGGACTTGCAGGCAGCCAGTATTAGCAGCAATAACATCTGGACTGTGGGGTTACTGGTGATTTGGATTTTTTTCTTCGTGCCACTCTTTATTATCCGAGTTCCAAATTATGAGAAATCAAATTTTTTGATGAGAAAAATAATTCAAAATGCAAAATTCACTAACAGTGCTTTATACATCATAAAAATGTGAAAGTATCAGTCAATAATATTTTTAAGAGTTTCTATACTAGATATTATGAGTGTTAACAAAGAAAAAGAAAATATTTCTACAATATTCTTTTTTGTTTCCAAAAACACACAGAGAACTCCCTCCCACTGTAACCCATCCTACACTGGCCAGCAGATGTATCCCCTAAACTACAGTCCTAATCAATGATACCTTAGCCTCTACTAAATTAAGTCCATACTACTGAGCCTGACATTCAGACTAGAATTTGATCACAAACAAACTTGTCAGCTTGCTCTTTGACTAGATCCTTAACTACTCCACACAGGTTCCATTCTTCAAAGACATTGCATGTATTGGGGAAAGGACAGTCTTTTCAAAAATGGTGTTGCAAAAACTGGATACCTACATGTAAAAGAATGAAGTTGGACACATATCATATACAAAAATTAAATCAAAATGGATCAAAGATCTAAATGTTAAGAGCTAAAACTATAAAACTCTTAGAAGAAAGCAGAGAAAAACTTCATGATGATGGATTTGGCAATGACTTTTTGGATATGAAAGCAAAGGCACAAGGAGCAAAAGAACGATACCTTTGATTACATCAAAATTTTAAACTTTTATGCATTAAAGAACACTATCAACTGAGTGAAAGGCAACCTATGGAACGGGAAAATATTTGCAAATTATATATCTAATAAGGCTTAATATTCAGAATATATAAAGAATTCCTCCAATTCAACAAACAGGTCCAAAAATGGACAAAGGACTTGAAGAGTTTTCTCCAAAGAACATATACAAAGGGCCAAAAAGCACATGAAAAGATGCTCAACATCCCTAATCATTAGGAAAATGCAAATCAAAGCCACAATTAGATGCCATTTCACACACATTAGGGTGGTTGTTATCAAAAAGAAAAAGCAGAAAATAACAATTGTTGACAAGGATATGGACAAGTTGGAATCCTCCTGCACTGCTGGTGGAAATGTAAAATGGTGCAGCTGTTATGGAAAACTGTGGTACCTCAAAAAATTAAATAGAATTACCATATGACCCAGCAATTCCATTTCTGGCTATATACCCAAAAGAATTGAAAGCAGAGTCTCAAAGACAGATTTGTACACCCATGTTCATAGCAGCATTATTCACAATAGTCAGAAGAAGAAAGGGACCCACATGTCCATCAGCAGATAAATGGATAAACAAAACGTGGTATATGTAATGGAATATTAATCAGCCTTAAAAATGAAGGAGATTCTGATACATGCAACAACGTGAATGAACCCAAAGACATTACGCTAACTGAAATAAGCCAGCCACAGAAGGACAAATACCATGTGATTCTTATCTGAGGTACATAGAGTAGTCAAATTTATAGAGATAGAAAGTAGAGGGTGGTTGCCAGAGGCTGGAGAGAAGAGGGAATCAGGAGTTTTGGTTTCCAACTTTGGGACTTTCCTAGGTAAAACTGCCCATCAAGGAAGGCAAGGAGAGACCAAAGAAAGAGGCAGACCACTCCAGACTGGTAGGTGGTAGGTTTAATAAGCAAGGGAACCTACGAAGCTTGTCTTGGCAGAAACAAAAAGAGTAGATCTCTCCACCTGCCAGAATTTTAAAAGTTTATATAGGGGCCTTAACTGAGTTCAGTCGCTATCTAGATGGTCTCAACAGCGCATTGCTCTCTCAAAGCTGTGTCCTTGAGAATAGCCCTTACTATGGAAACGATGGGCAGCACATACATTTCAGGGATGGGGAGGGGTTGAGGAGCCTCCCATTGCACGGGTCCAGCTTGTGGGTCAACTGGTGGTCAGGTCCTCTGGATTACCTCCTCCAACAAAGAGTTACTATTGATAAGTACAGAATTTCAATTTTGCAAGATGACAAAAATTACTGAAAAAAGACAGAGATGGATGGTGGTGATAGTTACACAACAATGAGAATGTACTTAATGCCACTGAACTGTACACTTAAAAATTGTAAACTTATGGTAGGTATATTTGACCACAATTTTTAAAAACCTCCACCATATGACCCATCAATTCCACTCCTGGGTACATACCTGAAAAAAACCAAAAACACTAATTTGAAAAGATACATGCACCCCAATGTTCATAGCAGCATTATTTACAACTGCCAAGATATGGAAGCAACCTAAATGTCCATCAACAGATGAATGGATAAAGAAGATGTGGTGTACATATATATATATATATATACAGTAAGTCCCCTACATACAAACAAGTTCCATTCTGAGAGCACATAGGTCCAACAATTTGTTCATAAGTCCAACAAAGTTAGCTTAGGTACCCAACTAAAACAATCGGCTATATAGCACTGTACTGTAATAGGTTAATAATAATTTTCACACAAATACTACATAAAAAACAAACAGCCTCTCACCTTCTGAGATGGCCCATACTGTCTAGGGAGTGTGTACCTCTCTCAATAATGCACTTCTTACCTATCATTTTGCCTCCCCCTGAGTTCCTTCTGTGCGGAGACATAAAGAACCTGAGCTTCATGAAGTCTTGAGACCACATGTGCGATTTCAATTAAAAGGCAATGGGTTCATCATATATGGCCTTTATTATGTTGAGGTAGCCTCCCTCTATGCCTACTTTCTGGAGAGTTTTTATCATAAATGGGTGTTGAATTTTGTCAAAAGCTTTTTCTGAATCTATTGAGATGATCATATGGTTTTTATCTTTCAATTTTTTAATATGGTGTATCACATTGATTGATTTGTGTATATTGAAGTATCCTTGCATTCCTGGGATAAACCCCACTTGATCATGGTGTATGATCCTTTTCATGTGCTGTTGGATTCTGTTTGCTAGTATTTTGTTGAAGATTTTTGCATCTATGTTCATCAGTGATATTGGCCTGTGGTTTTCTTTTTTTTGTGACATCTTTGTCTGGTTTTGGTATCAGGGTGATGGTGGCCTCATAGAATGAGTTTGGGAGTGTTCCTCCCTCTGCTATATTTTGCAAGAGTTTGGGAAGGATAGGTTTTAGCTCCTATCATTAGCTAATGTCAAACATTAGCTCCTAATGTTTGACAGAATTCGCCTGTGAAGCCATCTGATCCTGGGCTTTTGTTTGTTGGAAGATTTTTTTTTTTTTTTTTTTTTTTACGGTACACAGGCCTCTCACTGTTGTGGCCTCTCCCATTGCGGAGCACAGGCTCCGGACGCGCAGGCTCAGCGGCCATGGCTCACGGGCCCAGCTGCTCTGCGGCATGTGGGATCTTCCCGGACCAGGGCACGAACCCGTGTCCCCTGCATTGGCAGGCGGACTCTCAACCACTGCTCCACCAGGGAAGCCCTGTTGGAAGATTTTTAATCACAGTTTCAATTTCAGTGCTTGTGATTAGTCTGTTTATATTTTCTATTTCTTCCTGGTTCAGTCTCAGAAGGTTGTGCTTTTCTAAGAATTTGTCCATTTCTTCCAGGTTGTCCATTTTATTGGCATATAGTTGCTTGTAGTAATCTTTCATGATCCTTTGTATTTCTGCAGTGTCAGCTGTTACTTCTTTTTCATTTCTAATTCTGTTGATTTGAGTCTTCTCCCTTTTTTTCTTGATGAGTCTGGTTAATGGTTTATCAATTTTGTTTATCTCCTCAAAGAACCAGATTGATCTTTGCTATTGTTTCCTTCATTTCTTTTTCATTTATTTCTGATTTATCTTATGGTTTCTTTCCTTCTCCTAACTTTGGGGTTTTTTTTGTTCTTCTTTCTCTAATTGCTTTAGGTGTAAGGTTAGGTTGTTTATTTGAGATTTTTCCTGTTTCTTGAGGTAGGATTGTATTGCTATAAACTTCCCTCTTAGAACTGCTTTTGCTGCATCCCAGAGATTTTGGGTCATGTTTTCATTGTCATTTGTTTCTAGGTATTTTTTGATTTCCTCTTTGATTTCTTCAGTGATCTCCTGGTTATTTAGTAGCATATTGTTTAGCCTCCATGTGTTTGTATTTTTTACAGTTTTTTTTTTCCTGTAATTGATATCTAGTCTCATAGCATTGTGGTCGGAAAAGATAATTGATACAATTTCAATTTTCTTAAATTTACCAAGGCTTGATTTGTGACCCAAGATATGGTCTATCTTGGAGAATGTTCCATGAGCACTTGAGAAGAAAGTGTATTCTGTTGTTTTAGGATGGCGTGTCCTATAAATATCAATTAAGTCCATCTTTTTTAATGTGTCATTTAAAGTTTGTGTTTCCTTATTTATATTCATTTTGGATGTTCTGTCCATTGGTGAAAGTGGGGTGTTAAAGTCCCCTACTATGACAGTGTTACTGTCGATTTCCCCTTTTATGGCTGTTAGCATTTGCGTCATGTATTGAGGTGCTCCTATGTTGGGTGCATAAATATTTACAATTGCTATATCTTCTTCTTGGATTGATCCCTTGATCATTAAGTAGTGTCCTTCTTTGTCTCCTGTAGTAGTCTTTATTTTAAAGTCTATTTTGTCTGATATGAGAATTGCTACTCCAGCTTTCTTTTAATTTCCATTTGCATGGAATATCTTTTTCCATCCCCTCATTTTCACTCTGTATGTGTCCCAAGGTCTGAAGTGGGTCTCTTGGATGGACCTAGAGTCTGTCACACAGAGTAAAGTAAATCAGAAAGAGAAAAACAAATACCATATGCTAACACATATGTATGGGATCTAAAAAAAAAGTGGTTCTGATGAACCTTGGGGCAGGACAGGGATAAAGATGCAGACATAGAGAATGGACTTAAGGACACGTGGATGGGGAAGGGTAAGCTGGGATGAAGTGGGAGAGTAGCACTGACATATATACACTACCAAATGTAAAACAAATAGCTAGTGGAAAGCAGCTGCATGGCACAGGGAGATCAGCTCGGTGCTTTGCAGCCACCTAGAGGAGTGGAATAAGGAGGGTGAGAGGGATATGCAAGAGGGAGGGGAAATGGGGATATACGTATGCATATAGCTGATTCACTTTGTTATACAGCAGAAACTAACACAACACTGTAAAGCAGTTATATTCCAATAAAGATGTTAAAAAAAAAAAAAACAGTGGGCTACAGGGACTTCCCTGGTGGCCCAGTGGTTAAGATTCTGTGCTCCCAGTGCAGAGGGCCTGGGTTCAATCCCTGGTCAGGGAACTAGAGTTCAGAACTAAGAGTCTGCATGCCACAACGAAAGCCCACCTGCCTCAACTAAGACCTGGTGCAACCAAATAAATAAATAAATATTTTTTAAAAAAAATAAAATAAAAAGCAAACAAACACAAAAAGAAAACAGTTTTAATCTTATAGTGCAGGACCTTGAAAAGTACAGTAGTAGAGTACAACAGCTGGCATACAGGGGCTGGCATTGAGTGAACAGGCCAGAAGAGTTAACGACTGAGGAAGGAGAGGAGGTGGGAGATGGCAGAGCTGAAGGATCGACAGCAATAGGAGACGGAGGGCAAGCTGCAATTTCACTCACGCCTGACGTGGATGGCACAGGTTCTGGTTCCTTGCTGGATTCAATTCTATCTACCCCCTTGAAAAAACGATCCAATGATGTCTGGGTAGTAGCTCTTTTTTTCTCATCATAGATGACGCGGTAGCTCTGGATTGCATTCTGAACGGCTGCTGCAACCTTCGTGTACAGTTCTACGTTCAGGTCCTGTGCCTCACAAACTAACAGTGCCTCCTCAAATAGAGAAAATCCCTTGCCATTTCCTGCTACGTGAATCTCTTTGGTTCTTCAGTTACTTCTCCTCCCTCTTGTCTCTCTTCATCCTTTCTCTGAGTCTCCAGTTTCATCAGGTCTTCATTAGTAAGCTCCTCGTGTTGTAGAGCAAGGAGTTTGGTGAAGTCGTCCTCTTGCAGATCTAGCTCCGGCTTCTCGCTGAGGGTCACTAAGTTGCTGAAGACCTCTTTGGACTCCTCATCCAACTTCTCAAATCCATGAAAATCGTGAACAAACTGAAGGCAAAGGTTCTTCCAAACCCCATTCGTGGTGATGGCCATAACCTCACACCAAGCAAAGTCCATGTTTTTTGTGGGCTTGTAGATGTTATAGTCCTTCCAAAATTGTCGCAAGGTTGTTCCTGATTTGTCAGTCGCCTTTACTGCCTGACTAAAAGTGTGATGTAAATAATATTTTTTGAAAGTCGCTGTAACCCCCTGGTCCATAAGTTGGATGAGGGTCATGGTACTTGGTGGCAGATGCGTTACTTTGATGTTGGGATGAAAGTCGTTCATGAATGGGGGGTGGTCTGGAGCATTATCGAGCCGCAAAAGAATGTTGAATGGGACGTCCTTCTCCAAGCAATATTTCTCTACCTCCAGAATAAAGTGGTGGAAAAACCAATCCTGGAAAATGGCCTGTGTAACCCAGCTTTGGGGTTACTCTTCCACACAACAGGAAGAGAGCCCTTGGCTATGTTTTTAAGGGCTCTTGGGTTCTCTGAATGATAAACTAAGAGAGGCTTCAGTTTCATATCACCAGAAGCATTGCCACCAGACAACAGAGTTAGCTTATCCTTTGCTGCTTTATAGCCCGGCATCAACTGTTCCTCCTTACTGATGTAACTTCGGTCTGGCATCCTCTTCCAGTACATTCCTGTCTCATCCACGTTAAAAACCTGTTCAGGTAAATACGTGCCTTCATCAGTAATTTCTCAAAGCATTTCAGGAAATTCCCAGGCAGCTACCATATCTGGACTTGCTACCTCGCCACTTACTTTTATGTTGTGAAGCTTGGCTGTAGCATTGAACTGATGAAACCAGCCATGACTGGCATTAAAAGATGCGCCCTTTGATTCTTCACCGTGTTTTCTCTTCAAGTCTTGATAAAGGCTTTTGGCTTCCTCCTGAATCAGCATTAAGCTGAGTGGGACTTGACACTGATGCTGACCCTGCATCCACACACTGAGAACTTTCTCCATCTCCTCCATCACTTTTCCACACTTCTTCGATATTACTGTTGACATCATGGGCACATCAGAGCTTTCACATATTCCATGATCTTGTCCGTGTTCTTAGAATTGTGCTGATGGTTGAATGATTCATGTTATAAGAATGAGCGACATCTACCATCTTTTTGCCCCACTCCACTCTCTCAGTTATTTTCACTTTTGTTTCCATCGTTATCACTTGGTGCTTCTTAGCGGTACCAGCTACATCACCGCTGCTTTTATGCTTGCTTCCAGACATCCTGGGCTTGAAATAAAGATACTGTACTACCGTACTCTATACAGTACTGTACAGTAAAGTACACAAAAGCACAACCACTCTTAGAGAATGCACGCACGTGACAATGTACGCCAGACACGTGAACTAACTTACGTGATTGGACATGCAAATACACGTTTGCATCTTTTAAAGTTCACAACTTGAAGGTTCATATGTAGGGGACTTACTGTACATATATTCAAAAAGCCATAAAAAAGAACCAAACTAAGTGAAATATCAGAGAACGACAAATACTCTGATATCACTTATATGTGGAATCTAAAACAATACAACAAACTAGTGAATATAACAAAAAAGAAGCAGACTCACAGATACAGAGAATAAACTAGTGGTTACCCGTGGGGAGAGGCAGGGGAAGGGGCAGTTTAGGGGTGCGGCAGTGGGAGGTACAAACTACTGAGTGTAAGATAGGCTACAAGGATGTGTTGTACAACACGGGGAATATAGCCAATATTTTGTAATGACTGTAAATGGAGTATAACCTTTAAAAATTGTGAAACACTAATATTGTATGCCTGTAACTTATATAATATTGTACAGCAGCTATACTTCAATTAAAAAAAAAAGATAAAAATCTCATTCCTTCCTGCTTTGTGTAGCTTTGTTCCTTTAAGCTGAAGTCCCCACCCTATCTCCAGCTTTTGAAATCCAACCCTCCATTCAAGGCTGTTGATTAACGTCTCCTCTTAGTGAAGTCTCTCCACCAGATGCAAACGCACTCTCTGAATCCTAACTGTAGTCTGGAACGTAGCAAAATGTGTTACAGAGCACTTTTTCATATATTATATCATTTGATACTCACAAAAACATTGTCATATTCATTTAGAATAAAGGAAATTTGTCTGAGAAAAGTTATGCAGCTAGCGAAGGTCAAACCACTGGCATGTGGCTGAGGATCCAGTATATAGCTTCTGGGTTTATATGGAGCTGCCCCAAACCTACTGGATTTAACTTTGGGCACTAACACACTTCTTTGAATTATTCATTATTTATAAGCCTCTTTTTTATATCTCTACTGAGCTATAAACTCCTTGAGAACAGGGGCCAAGTCTTAAACATTTTTGTAACCCCAGCAGTCTTAAGCATATATTCAACCAATACTCGTGGAATTCATAAAATAGTAATCTGTGGTCAATTTATGAATAACAGAATGGACCCTACTAACAAAACACACATCAATAATATATACTTGAAAAATATAAGCACCACAAAAAGACACTGTATTCTAACTGCTTCCAAAACACGGCAATTGTCCAGGTGGATAAGATATCCGAACAGTTAATTCATGTGAAAAAAAAATGTGTTCGGAAGCATCATAACTGGCTTTAGCTGAGTAATAAATTTCTGCATTTGTCTTAACTCCTCTGCCATTTACTAGCTGTGTTATTTTAGGCAGTCATTTTCAATGTTTTGATAAGGGTTATCACCACATTCTTACTCATTCATTTCTGCAAAATGTTTTATCCTGTTTCCACTTAAGAAAGCTAAACAAACCAGTTTCGCATTACTGATTTTGTTACATAGCAGCATCTGCTCTTCACAGATTCGTCCACACTTCTTGACCAGGTCTGAGGGTTCTAACCTGGTATATTTTATAGCAGATGGCCTCTAAATTGGACTTGGAGTAGTACTTCTGGATCTTTGCTTTTCTACTTCTTAACATTTATTTGAGGATTAATTGCAAATGTGTAATATCAGCAGCATGCTATGCTTACTGATCTAATCCCCAGCAGACCACAGACATATAAGTTTCACGTTCGGTTATTTTACTAGTTTTCATACATTGCCAGTCCCTACCATTTACTAGATATCGCTTTATTTTCCACTTTCTATAATTTTACTGAAATTGACCTTACATTCTTATGAAAAGGAGAACAGAGTGAAGGTAGTATGACACATTACCAACCTAATACACGGTGTTTCAGTGATGAGCTGTGGTCATCTGCTGCAGTCACTGAACACGGGCATTTCCACATACTCTCACGACATTAGAGTCACACCTTCAGCCTAGGGGAGGTAACTTTCCTCTCAGTTACTAGAGATCTTTGAAGTTAGCCATGTCAGTGAAGCACTGGGTATTTTTAGATAACTCATGGGGTTCATAGCTCTCTGCCAGGTGGCTATGCCTATGCATGAATAAGCCTGTCACTGTCCTATATAACGATGTAATGATGCAGTATGGACCAGAAATGGTGGCAATCCATGACAGGGTTTTCCGGGAAGACAGAAATGAGAGGTTCTCCACACTATCTGATATTTCTTCCAATGTTTATTTTTCCCTTGACACAGTACTCAACTCTTCTAACTCTTTAATATTGTCTGTGAAATAAGAGAGGGCATCTCCAAGATGCTGGCTGATGCCCCGATGTAGGGCAGAAAACAGGAGCATGGCACGGCACTGTGATAAGAGAGCCAGGGCTCCCACACCAAGCCTCCTGGAGATGCATCCACCTGGAGGCCCTTGGCTCTGTGGACGTGCACACGTGTTTGTCATGGTGCTGACGTAATTGCTCGCAGGATTTGCTTTAAGCTCGTTCCTTCACATGAAGACAAGGCAGGCACTGCACACCAAGGAAGGCAAATCCTGGCTTGGGAAATAACAAAGGTCTTTTCTGTTTCATAGCTAAAGGGACTGAAGCTCAAAAGATGGGGGGAATGTACTTTAAACAATTTGTAGCTATTTTGCTCGATTTTCCCTTGAAGCAATAAATAACGGTGCCCCCTGCCGCTGGTATTTTATCAAGCTCTGTTTGTCATAACTGTGGATTATGTTCCATACAAGACAGCGTCTTTGAGCTTTCTTTCCGTATTTCCCTAGTACAATTGAACTCCGTGAGGAGCAATACCAATGTACCACCAGGATGGAGAAGAAATAGCAGAACCTGCTGCTAAATGCCACCACCTGAATGCAGAATTCCCCTATTAGGAACAAATGAATGCCAAGTTGGCTTCTTTAGTGTAACTTAATGTGGTGACAAAAAATAAGCGGGAGCCTCTAGATTAACAACCACTCCCTGTTGTTGAGGACCTTGGCCACTAAGGGGACCAGAACAAGAGGAAATGATTTCCAACACAGAAAATGATTACCTACCCTCCTAAACCACCCTGTATCCCCTGAACATAGAAAAGCAGCAGTAGTGGGAGAGGATCTCTGAAGATGGTCCTATCAGTTGGGTTTTTAATGAAGTGTGATCTAGTTTGTTTCTCTGTAAAAGGCAGAGGGATCGAGGAATATTCGTGTTCATAATGACATGAGCTGCAACAGACTAGAATCACTGTTCCTCAAATCCTGGGGCCTATGACATAGATTTAGGACATTTAATTTATCTGCTCCCAAGGTCTGTACTCAAAATTAATGATAACAATTATAATGTAAATAGTCATACTCAAATTCAAAGCATTTTTTATTTCCATTTTTCATTTGATCCTTGGAAACAAACAGAAATAAGTATATAATGATCTTCCTCACTTCTAACACAAGTGGATCACTCAGTGATCACCTGTTTTCCTCTCTATAAAACAGGCATTTACATAGATCAATGTGACAGGATAGAAAGCCCAGAGGTAAACCCATGCACCTATGATCACCTAATCTATGATAAAGGAGGCAAAAATAAACAATGGAGAAAAGACAGCCTCTTCAATAAGTGGTGCCGGGAAAACTGGACAGCTACATGTAAAAGAAGGAAATTAGAACCCTCCCTAACACCATACACAAAAATAAATTCAAGATGGATTAAAGACCTAAATGTAAGGCCAGACACTATCAAACTCTTAGAGGAAAATATAGACAGAACACTCTATGACATAAATCACAGCAAGATCCTTTTTGACCCACCTCCTAGAAAAATGGAAATAAAAACAAAAATAAACAAATGGGACCTAATGAAACTTCAAAGCTTTTGCACAGCAAAGGAAACCATAAACAAGACGAAAAGACAACTGTCAGAATGGGAGAAAATATTTGCAAACGAAGCAACTGACAAAGGATTAATCTCCAAATTATACAAGCAGCTCATGCAGCTCAATATAGAAAACACAAACAACCCAATCCAAAAATGGGCAGAAGACCTAAACAGACATTTCTCCAAAGAAGATATACAGATTGCCAACAAACACATGAAAGAATGTTCAACATCGCTAATCATGAGAGAAATGCAAATCATAACTACAATGAGGTATCACCTCACACGGGTCAGAATGGCCATCATCAAAAAATCTACAAATAATAAATGCTGGAGAGGGTGTGGAGAAAAGGGAACCCTCTTTCACTCTTGGTGGGAATGTCAATTGATACAGCCACTATGGAGAACAGTATGGAGGTTCCTTAAAAAACTAAAAACAGAACTACCATACAACCCAGCAATCCCACTACTAACCATAGAAAACCATAACTCAAAGAGTCATGTACCACAATGTTCATTGCAGCTCTATTTACAATAGCCAGGATATGGAAGCAACCTAAGTGCCCATCGACAGATGAATGGATAAAGAAGATGTGGCACATATATACAGTGGAATATTACTCAGCCATAAAAAGAAACAAAATTGAGTTATTTGTAGTGAGGTGGATGGACCTAGAGTCTGTCATACAGAATGAAGTAAGTCAGAAAGAGAAAAATAAATACCATATGCTAACACATATATATGGAATTTTAAAAAAATGGTTCTGAAGAACCTAGGGGCAGGACAGGAATAAAGATGCAGATGCATAGAATGGACTTGAGGACACAGGGAGGGGGAAGGGTAAGCTGAGATGAAGTGAGAGAGTGGCATTGACATATACACACTACCAAATGTAAAATAGATAGCTAGTGGGAAGCAGCTGCATAGCACAGGGAGATCAGCTCGTGCTTTGTGACCACCTAGAGGAGTGGGATAGGGAGGGTGGGAGGGAGATGCAAGAGGGAGGAGGTATAGGGATATATGTGTACATATAGCTGATTCACTTTGTTATACAGCAGCAATACAACAATGTAAAGCAATTATACTCCAATAAAGATGTTAAAAAAATAAAATAAAACAGGCATTTATTACAAAGCATTAACTATTCACTGGCTGGAGTTAATCCAAATCACTAAGAATAAATTGCAAGCCACTTTTCAAATTCAGAAGGATGAATGAGGCAAAGTTTGTATTTCAAATTCAGCAGTCTCCTCCTTTCCCTTTACAGTTAAATGAATGATGTCAAAAGAAGACCTGCCAGGCTAAGACCTAGGACTGTGTGGATGTGTGCGCTGCCTGAGTACTAAGTAATCACCACATGAGCAGAGCGCTCGCACTGTGGGCCCTCTAATCCACACTGTCTGCCCAAGTGTTGACAGGAAAATTCTGTCAGGAAGAATCCATTTCCTCTAAAGACAAGAGGGTCTCGGAACTGGTACTAGCAAGATGTTATTGCAGGGAGGAATGGCAGAAGTACAGCACTGACATTCCTCTTTGCTGTATGAAAGCAGTAAGTCTGGTTGTGAAGACAAGTAAACTTGAGTTGCGGAGAAAATGTTCTCCAACTAAAAGTCCCAAGGGCTCAGTACATGTTGTCACATTAATAATAGGTCATAGATGGAGTTTTTCAACTTAGAAATTTTAAGATGTCATTTAGTACATTAATAAAGAATGCTGGGACATCAAAAGTAATATAAATAAAGGAAATGTAATCCATGTAAGGGTCATTTAGATAATTATTTCATCTCTTGCATCCAGAATTTTGAAATGAAATATAGTCTTTCCTCACTTCTAGTGCAATAAATCACTTATAAAAAGTAAGTGGTTTCACAAATAAATGACTGTATCTATGACTGCTCTCCTAAAATCAATAATACATTTATTTGCCCAACACTGGGTGGAAGGCCAGGGATGCAAGAGTGAAAATGTAGCACTGTCCTGGAGAAGCTTAGTCTAGTGAGAGAAAAAATATACGTGCCGAAAATCACAAGAGAAAGCAGTAAGTCTCCAGGCCTGTAAACGGCAAACGCGGCATAGGAGTGTCAGCCCATTGCGTTAATTTAGGAACTGCTGCAGAGGTGAGATGATGTTTAAGCTACATGTCAACCCTCTTTAATGAGAAGATTTCATGACAGTGTAAAACATAAATGAGTGTCTCAGTCAGCTCGGGCTGCTGTAACAAAATACCATAGATGGGTAGCTTAAACAAGAGACATTTATTTCTCATGGTTATGGAGGCTAGAAGTCCAAGATCAAGGTTCAGATAGTCTTCTTGCTGTATACTCACATGGTAGAGAAAGTAAACCTCTGGTGTCTCTTCCTCTTCTTCTAAGGGCATTAATCCTATCATAGGGCTTCTACCCTCATGACCTCATGTAAACTTAATTACCTAACTAGCTCCCCCAAATTCCTTACCTCCTAATACCATCACAATCAGGGTTAGGGTTTAAACATTTGAACGGAGGGGTAAAGGGGGGAGAGACACAAACATTCAGTCCCTAGCAACGAGCATGTCCAACTGTATCAAATCACCAAGCAATTTAATAAAAGCATTACCACAATAATTTAGCATGTGAAAATCTCTATGGGAGCATCACCACGTGGAAGAGACAGTCAGGTCTCTCTTCAGAAGCAGATCACTACACAGAGTCACTGTACAGCCTCAAATGGAATGACACAACCAGGGGGAAAGTTTTCATCTCCACTGCGTATTAATGCTGTGACGCCATAAAAATTATTATAATTTTAAAGGCTGGAGCAGGCCGGACTAGAAAAGCAGGGTTATACTGCCATCTGCTGGCATCACTCCAGGATGACTGTCAGTAAATGGGTACTGGATTCCACCTGCAGGTCTGCCAGCAATAACAGTACAGGTAGGGGAAAAAAATACTCATCATTAGCTATTTTATTAGAGAACATACATTTAAAACTCATTTCCAATAAACTGAGTTTTCTGAAACTCATGTGCATTGTATTCTAATCAGATAAAGAAATGTTAATGATATTTTCTTAGTAAGTTTTTAAATAGTAATCCCAGAAATAAACATTTTTTATTCCCACCTCTTAAATTTTTTATATATACCTTGTTATTTCCAGCACAATTTAATAAGATACACTATAGGGACAAGGCAGCATTTTTCATCAGATTTTCAATTAGCTAAAACAAGATATTGTTGGCACTAGAATGAGGTAGACTATAGTATATTTCATATGTTGACAAACTAAATATTTAAAAGCTTTTTCTTTGTCTTGGTTTGAGAACAGATTTTATTGCACCAAATCCATACACTGCATGTGCTTCTCTAACTTTCCCTGAGGCTTCCTTTAACCATAAAACCAGTTATGACCAAGAAAAAAAAAAAAATAAGCAAACCAATTGTTCCATTACTTGCTGGTTTTCATTATATCCTGAAACATCCATTCAGCATTTTTATCTGCTAATGTAACAGAAACTCATCTGCTCAATGAGATTTATTACTTGTTTTTTTTCACATGTTCACAAGATATTGTACATTTTGCAATGGGTCTTTATTATCTAGTAATGATGGTTTGCAAATTAAATTAGTTTTTAATGGCATAGTTAAATTCTAATTTATGTTTTGGAGCTTTGTTTAATTCATTTAGTTATAATGTAATCGTTTTCTTGCTATTTTCTCACATTACATAGAAAGGACAAAAGAATGGGGGCTCATCGTCACATTGCATTTCCCCCAAGAAACTTTCAAAACAATTGCAATCCAATCCTTTGGGTAAAACTATCTGGTTGCTCAGCATTCTGTATAAGAAGTTGAATCAAACTATTACCGTAACTCTGAGGGCTGGTTAGATATTGCACTTTCTCATACTCATTATAACCCCACTGTACTGTGTAATGTACTGAGCGATTATTCTTTTGCAACAAATTCCTTTCCTATGAGCTCTCTTTCTTTCCTGAACATTCAGGAAAACCAAAACCAAAAGTGATCATTAGCAGCGCAGAAAGTAATCTTTTATAACGTCTACTTGCATTTTCTTCCCTCTCAATCAACAGAACTTTCATGGACCCAGCTGCAATAACTTTTTATAATACCTTCTCGTTGTGGTCTACCCCGCAAGAGCAAAAAACCCTTAGCAAGTTTCAACCTTTTAAACCAGAAACTGGATTCTGGGGCTGCATAAGAAGAATTGATATGATTTAGAATTTCCCAAGCAGGCTTGAACCTTCCTTGGTGTTGGTAGTTTTCCCAAGTGGACTGAAACACACAGGTAGTATGTTAATGAGGACTCTCTGCATCATTGGCTATTTTTTTTTTTTTTTTTTTTTTTTGCGGTACGCGGGCCTCTCACTGTGGTGGCGTCTCCCGTTGCGGAGCACAGGCTCCGGATGCGCAGGCTCAGCGTCAATGGCCCACGGGCCCAGCCGCTCCGCGGCATGTGGGATCTTCCCGAACCGGGGCACGAACCCGCGTCCCCTGCATTGGCAGGCAGACTCTCAACCACTGTGCCACCAGGGAAGCCCTGCATCACTGGCTTTTTAAAGTTCTCATTCAAATAAGGATAACCTCTCTGGCCCATTCCTTTTTTCTAATGAGAAAAATAACTCTCATAACCCAGGGAATTCTCCCATTCCGATTCAGTTTGGGTGTGCTTTTCTGCATATGGTTCCCCCAGAGTTTCTAGGTATAACATGCAGATGCCAGAGGTGATCGGATCAGACTCTGCCCCTCATTCTGACCATCACCTTTTAAATTCCTGATACTGGCCACCAAAGGGCAAAGAGTCTGATTATCAGCAACCCATTTTCTTGTGGTGGAAAAGCAACTCATTACATCCGTTCTGCGGACTAGGAACCAGGTGTGGCATTATCGCAAATGCAGACAACACTAGAAGGAACATCTTGCCTTATTTCTGACGAAGGTAAAACAAGAATATGTACTATTGAGGTAGGAAAGAAATCCACCTTTCAGTATATAACTTTTTTTACAGTTTTCATTTTTTCCCTGCACCTGTTCTACTTGTTACAAAGCCTGCTAAAATAACAATGTGCTGTAAACATGTGATAGTACTCCTGATTCAGTTGATTATGTTACCTGTGAAAGGATGAGAAAGAAATAACTTGGGGCATCAGAAGTCCTTTTAAATGAAAGGATATTTCTCTAAGAAACCAATGAAAAATAAAAAGCCGCCTCGACGTTAATCCCCCTGTTCCCCCGTCCGAACCGTCTTCGGTGCCTTCCGGTCTTCAGATTTGCTGCTGACAATGGCTAGGACAGTATCCACAGAATGGATTCAAGATTATAAATTGGCCCTTGAAATTTACTTATTCAGGAGACACATCTGCACTGAAGCAAGTCTGGAAAGAAAAGAACACTTGAAGAAAAAGCAATTTGCCTCAAAGCTCACCTCTGCTCCTAGCCATTCATATGCCCCTGTCCATTGCCCGGGAGCTATGTGCTAAGAGTGGACTTTGGCTCACAATCAACAGCCTTTGCTCACTTCATTCCTTAGTTCACTAGCTGTTAAATAACACACCTTGTTTGTTTTGTTTGTTTGTTTTTTTTTATCATGCTGCTTGTTTAGTGCATTTTGGTTTCGCTTTTGTTTTACATTTTATTTCTCTGTATCAACAGGGGCACAATAGAAAAGATCAAAAAAGCAGGTTGTCCCTGACCTGTCTCAATGCCACCAGCTGCTTCCTTCTCGTGGCTTCAGCTGTGATAAAGAAAGCTGTGGCTTTCTGTAGTTTTATTCACAGTCCTTTTAAAGTCAATTAATCTCATCACATCAGAATCAAACTTTTTTTTTACCCAATTTAATTCATCACATTATTTTTTTCAACTTGATTTCAAGTAACATTTTAAAAATAAATCCTTTACTTTAGAATAGTTTTAGATTTCCAGAAAAATTGCAAAGATAATACAGAGTTCCCATACACTCCACACCCAGGTTTCCTCTATAATAGATATTTAATTAGTATGGGTATGTTTGTTATAATTAATGAACAAACATTGTTACATTATTATTAACTAAAATCCATGCTTCCTAATTTCCTAAGGAAATTCAGATTTCCTTAGTTTTTACTAATTCCCTTTTCCAGTTCCAGGATCCTATCCAGGATACCTCATTACACTTAGTCTTCATGTTTCTTAGGCTTCTCTTGGCTGTGACGTTTCCCTCATTTTCTTGTTTTTAATGACCTTGACAGTTTTGAGCCTAATCATGAGAAAAACATCAGACAAATCCCAATCGAGGGGTGGACATTCTACAGAATACCTGACCAATAGGCCTCAAAACTGTCAAGGTCACACCTCGTTTTTTGTGGAATCCTCACTGAAACCTAAGTTTCAGTTCACTCTGATGGTGATAGTGTTAGGTCCTTAGAAGAGGAATGAGACCTTTTAGGACAGAATTCAGAAGAAAATTTTAGAGACTGTTAATTCCTTTAAATATAAAGTTTTCCTGTTTGTTTAGTTCCACCCAGTGTAACTGTGACCTTCAAAATAGAAGCACCCTTGATGTAGTTGACTTATGAGCGATCTACACACCTAAACAGCCGGTGCTCTCTAGGCCCTGCCAACAACGCACCAGCCATGGACGCCTCCAACCTCCACACTAGGTTTCTGCCAGCTGAAGCCCACCTGTGGCTCCCCAACTGCTGCTCACTGTTATGAGTTGAATTACGTCCCCCAAAAGATACGTTGAAGTCCTAACTCCCAGTACCTCAGAATGTGACCTTACATATTTGAAAATGGGATTACTGCAGGTGTAATTCGTTAAGATTCGACCCTATTGTAGCAAAATAAGCCCTTCATCCAAGATGATTAGTGTCCTCATAAAATGCAGGCACGCAGGGAGAACACCATGTGACAACAGAGGCAGAGACCGGGGTGATGCAGCGCAAGCCAAGGAACACCAAGGATTGACAGCCACCACCAGAAACTGGGAAGAGACGGGAAGGTTTCCACCCCATCTCAGAGGGTGCAGGGTAGTGCCAACACCTTGATTTTGAATCTCCAGCTTCCAGAATGGTTCCAGAATGAAGTTCTGAATAAAGTTTTAAGCCATCCTAGTTTGTGGTACTTTGTGCTGACAGTCCTAGGAAACTAATACACCCACCCACCAACCAGAGGTTTATCCTGGCCTAAAATCAAACCCACCAACAATAACCACTTCCCACTTCCCAGGGGGTCAAAGAGACTTGGGAGCAATTACGAGTTTGTTTCGCTCGTATTAGAGGTACATCAGATCCCATAGACTTGCCTGAAAAGCCAACCCTCAAATGATAACAGTCAGTGGAGACATGGTTTTAAATTTCAAATGATTTTTATGGAAAAATGATTTTTGAAACCTAATCTAAATAGGATATACCTATTTGGATGAGGTGTATTGTTTTTATTATGTCATTAAGGTTTGCCATGGAGTTGCCATGGAGGTGTCTAGGATTACAACACTTTTAACCTAAGAAAGCTTGTATGTTTTATAAATAATGCTATTTTGGCCATGAAAATAAACACACAACTGGGAAAGATTTGGTTTGAATTTGAAGGAAATCAGGTGTGTGTGTATGCATTATATTCATTGAATATATATTTATTAAATATAAAAAATAAAAATGATTATATTTTTATTTATTTTTTAAAGGAATCTATACTTACAAGAGACAGAAAAAGAATAGGTTTACAGGTATTTTGTTTTGAAGAAGGCTTGCTAATTTGAAAACAAAGCCCCTCATAACTGCCTCATTGTTAGTGCTGAGTTACTAACTTTCACCACACACAAGACACTCAGGAATTGGCTGGCTTTTTTAAGACTGTTTAGGACATGCAAATACCTCTAAAAACCTTATCCTCAGCTACTTGGTCCCATGAACAGACCCTACAGTGTTATCTAAACTTTTTCAACTCGCTTTAAATTAAGAAATGCATTTTACATTGTGACCCATTACAAACAGACCTCTATATGTACACAATTTATGAGTACATATTTTATATATATATATATATATATATATAGTTGAAACAAACATTTCCCAAAGCAATATGTGTCCTTATTACTTGTAATCACTCTAACATTTCCCATTCTATGGTATTTCATTTTAATAATGCTGAACTTGGGGGACTTCTCTGGTGGCGCAATGGTTAAGAATCTGCCTGCCAACGCAGGGGACACGGGTTCAAGCCCTGGTCGGGGAAGATCCCACATGCTGTGGAGCAACTAAGCCCGTGACCTACGACTATTGAGCCTGTGCTCTAGAGCCCGTGAGCCACAACTACTGAGCCCGTGCACCTAGAGACTGTGCTCTGCAACTAAAGAAGCCAACATAATGAGAAGCCCGCACACTGCCACGAAGAGTAGCCCCTGCTTGCAGCAACTAGAGAAATCCCGTACACAGCAACGAAGACCCAACACAGCCAAGAATAAATAAATAAATAAATTTTGAATAAATAAATAAATAATGCTAATCTGGACCCACTAAACCTATTCCACATCAGGTGAAGCGGGTCATGGCCCACCCTAAACTGATGACCGTAAACTCTATCATTACAAACGGCTCCAGTGCTTCCACAGTCTCTGCTGAAGCACCCTGAGCCCCAGCTTCCCCTCGTATCTTTCCAGCTTATTCCTTGAGATCCCCAGCTCCTACAGTTCTTCTACCCCACCGAGACATACAGTCCATTGATCCTACCACTTTTCCTTGAATCCATCCCTTTATATCCTCTTTACACCAGCTACATTCCACGACCCCTTATCGTAATCCCTTCCTTGTACACTCTCCCCTCCTTTGCCCCCTCTTGCTTTGTCACACTGTCCTGGTGAAACTCCGACTTTGGTTAAATCTAACTCTGTGAACTCTGGGCCCATATGCCAGCAGGTAAACAGGGCCGGAGGAAACTATCCTACTTGCTGCTGGTCTCACATGTCACCTGTCAAGACTGACTCCAGGTGGCCTAGTGCTGCCCTTGTAAATCCCGTCCAGCCTTATGGCTCTGAACACCATTTGCACTAATGACTCCCACGTTATGTCTCCGGCCCTGCTCCCTCCCCTGAACTACAGATACGTGTGTACAGCTGCCTGTGTAGCAGCTCTACGTGGAGGTCTCACAGGCACTTCAGGCTTAGCATGACCAAACCAAGCTCCTGGTCACCACTCCCCACCCCAGTCTGCCTCTCCTGCAGTCTCCCCATCTCAGGAAATGCAGCTCCATTCTCCCAGTTCCACTCTCCCAGTCACTTTCCACCTCACTCACAGGAAACGCCCTAGAGGAAGCCCTCCACAACCTCACCCCACAGTTTGTTTTCTGACCTCCTCTCCTGTTAACCTTTCACACACTCAGCCAGCACCAGGCACACTCCAACATCAGAGCCTTCACTCTTGCTGTCTCCCCCGCGTGGAGTTTTCTTTTCTTGGGTAGTTTCATGGCTCACCTTCTTCAGATCTTTGCTCAGGCCTCACTTTCTCAGTGTATCACCCATTTAAAATCGCAACTCACATCACAACAGCAATGCATATTCCCATCCCTGCTTTACTTTTCTCCTTAGCACTCATCATTATAGAGCATGCTCTATAATGTACTGACTTATCCTGTTTATTGCCTGTCTCCTCTGACTAGACTATAAGTTCCACGAGAACAAGGATTTTTGACTGTTTTGCTCTTGATAGTACTCACAAGTGCTTGGTACCTAGTACCGTAAATGTGTTTGGTGAATGAATGAATGAGTGAATGAATGATGCAGGTGTCATACAAGTCCACACACTACACTTGAGTTCCAAAGGTGAAACCAAACGTCCCAGGAGGATAAATGGGATGTCAGTCCCTTTCATATAACCTCGTGACCAGTATGTAAGGCCTGTTCTCTTTTGTGCTGCTGTGGATATAGAATCAGCAGTACCTGCCCTAGTGATGACACTGTTCCTGACTTACCTGGGAAACACACACACACAGAGGGAGCAGGAAAGGTAGAGACACCTGGACCTTCCTGGATCTTAGGCTTCCCATTCCTAGGATATCTGCCTGGGAGATGCAACTTTCTTGCAGATACTGCCGAAGGATGGGGAAGTGCAGATTTCTGAGAGCTCAATTGGTGACTGAAACTTGGTCCAAAGGTCTTTGTGTCTCTGCTAGGGAAGGTAGAATCTGGAAAAACTGTAAATCAGAGGTTCTAGTAGTTCTCTGTTTTGCAAGAAGTTTGAATTTGCCTACTGAACAGGCAACGCTTAGAAGAAACTACTCACTTTACCAAGCCTAATAACTGTGCAAAATATAAAGCAAAGCACCTATTTTAGACTTGAGATATCCAAGTTACTGTGGTTCCGAGGAGAAAAGTACCACCTGGCCTAGTTAGCATAAAAGAGAGCTCAAGAAGGAAAAGAAAATGGGTTGTTTTGGGGATAAGATGAATCACATGAGGAAGATTAGGTTGATTCAGGAGACAGGGACAAAGTGCTGGAAATCCCCCCATCTGGATACTTGGAGCAGATTTGAATACCTGTGGGGTGAGGGCCGTGACTGACTAAACAATTCATGAAAGCTTTTTTAAGACCAAAAAAAAAAGCAACAACCCATAATAAGCACTCAAAAGTTGTAATTAGTATCTAAATTTTGGCACACGCAGAGCTGATTTAGAGCCTAGATGACCAAATATAACTTAGAGTTGAAGAGAAAACAGTTCTCCTCGCTTCTGCCCTTCTGAGGCCTGCAGCTTCAGGATGGTGCACAGACAGGACTCGACCCAAAAGGTCAGCACCGTCAGCAGTAACTGAGGTAAGATCATCAGAGGCCCCAGGACCTGGAAATAGAAGAGCATATTGGATGTGTTTGTGCACATATGTGAGCTACCGATTCAGGGACTCCCAGAAATAGCTTGGGAAACGTTGAGGGGGGCAAGTTCCATATGGATGGAATGGGTAGGGGCTCAGAGAAGTGTGATTTCAGCCCACATGTAAATGAAAGCCCAAAGGCTGTTTTGGCCAGGCAACGTTTTGGTACATACTCATGAGGCAAATGAGAATAATTTTAAGAAGCATGCATAAGGTTAAATCTATTCAATAAACCTGGGATCAAAGGTGGACTAGGAAATCAATTTACTCACTCTTGTTCTAGTCAATTCCTAAAGGGAAAGGACAGTGAGATTTCCTCTAAGTATCGCAAGGAGTGGTCTATATAGGCCCAGTTCATGCTGGCTTCCAAGATCTCCTAATTAAGAAGTCCCGGAACCTCTTCAGACTGGAAGCTTGGAAAGTCTCGAACTTGGAGAAGCACTTTTAAGTGGAATTAAACATGATTCTTTCTGAGGTATGAAAAGGATTACCTGAGGTCATCAAAACAAAACCCCACAAACCCAAGGTGATAACCCTACAGACTCCCTAAGTATCACCTGCATGTAGTTTTGATTGTAACAGATAATCCTGGCACACAAGAAAAAAAGAAAAAAAGAATGAAACAAAGAGGGAAGGAGGGAGGGAAGGAGGAAGGAAGGAAGGAAGGAAGGGCTCAAATGAAAAGAAAAAACCCCATAGCACAACATTTTTAAAGAACTTGGTTTTCTGTTTGTTTGTTTACTGTAAGTCAATTTACAGCAAATTGCACATAACTAAGTAGCATGAAGTATATAACAACAAAGGGTGAAGAGTGGTTCCACTCTGCAATTTGGTACTAATTTCTTTGCTTTTTTAAAATAAAGATTTTAAACAATCTCTTGTTTTAAATTTGCCACCTGGAACCTTAAAATTTGCCCTCAACTTTGTGATTCATGATGCTGCTCTCGGATGGGCGTTATTAACGATGCTGCGCCATCTGGTGGCCTCCCGTTTGAGCCAATCACTCTTGCTAAGTAGGTATTAAGACCATTTGTTCCTGTAATGCTGAAGGCATGTATATGCTGTAAATGTAGTACTCTTTTTACACATTAATTTAACCTTGGGTGTCCTCTAAATTTTCATGCCCTCTTCCCTAATTACAGCTGTGCCCTTGAAATTTGTTTCATTGGCATTTGAACTAAAGTATAATTGAAAGGAACTGAGGAGGGGGAATGCTTATGAAGCCTTGAGGGAAATAAAAAAAAGGATATATCTAAATAATGCTAAAGAGGGCTTCCCTGCGCCTCGTGGCACAGTGGTTAAGAATCCGCCTGCCAATGCAGGGGACATGGGTTCAAGCCCTGGGCCAGGAAGATCCCACAGGCCACGGAACAACTCAGCCCGTGAGCCACAACTACTGAGCTCACGAGCCACAACTACTGAAGCCCGCATGCCTAGAGCCCGTGCTCTGCAACACGAGACGCCACCACAATGGAAGCCCGCGCACCACAACGAAGGGTGGTCCCTGCTTGCTGCAACTAGAGAAAGCCTGCGCGCAGCAATGAAGACCCAGCACAGCCAAAATAAATAAAATAAATAAATAAAAAATTTAAAAAAATAAATAATGCTAAAGAGAGACTCCCAGGATCACCAGCTACGATCAGTCCACTAATATCCACTAAATTTCAGATTTGTCATCAGCTTTTCTATGAACATACAAAGCCATCTGCTGTGGAGAGGTCAGTATCACGTGACACACATACTGGCCAGAAGGCGATAACTAGCTAAGAAAAAACACAATCAAATCGCTGGACAACTTTCTCAATAAATTGGAAAAAAAAACACAAAAAAAACCCTGATATTTCAAAACAGTGCAAAACTTAGCTCTCATATTTGCATCGGTTATACAATGTAGAGATGCAATCCGTGTTTGTTGCTGATTATTCCATTAAGAACTCTCAAGCAACTTTCTTTTCTATGCCCAGTTGGTATTCCACCACAACAACAAAAAGACTGTTCACAGATTGACCTTCAGTAACTTTTAAACTGTACAAAGAGCCCCTAGACAATGTCAGTGTCTGAATACCAGAACAGCAAGAGGGAGGAGGGACCGTCCCACTGGAGGGAAGAGAAAAGAAGAATGCCCAGAGCAGGGAAGCGCTTAGCTAGAAAGCACTTCGTGGTCCTCAGTCAATGGTGGGAAGAGGACAGAATGTGTGGAGAAGACTATTCATGGCTCTGGGGAGGAAGGAAAGACCAAATCCCTCCTGGATCTCTAAAGACCCAGCTCTTCCCCAGTCATTCCATTCATTTATTTTATAAAACCAGGAAATCCTCCATTCCCATCTCATGTTATCATGCCCACGTTTTGGTTGGTGGAACACATGAAATGAAATCATCAGCTGAGGGGGGAAAGGCAATAGCTTCCCACTACGTGAGCGCACATTACAGGGAGCAGAAGGGAAGGGACACTTTCTACCTGCCGGGTTCCAAATAAAGTGCAGTTTATGTTTCCCTGGAGTTCACATTCAGAAAAAAAAAAATCATGTAGTGACCCTCAAAACAACCCCAAGAGAGCTATGGGGAGATTTGATAATGGAACAGTTCACTGGGAGAGAGCAAAGGGTCTTAAGTCCCCGAGTTACAAAGCAGCCTATAGAGAAAGCATTATTCCATGCCTGAGCGACGCCACATGCTCCGGATCGCGGCTTTCTTTTCCACACTGAATTGTGTTTTCACATCTATTGTTGCAAATGTTTCAGGGCCACTGGAAGCTGGAGAGTCCGGTTTCTGACAGGGCTGGAGAGCAGATAGGTGGGGGATTGAGGGGCACCTCCCCTGAGTGGGGGAGTCCTTTTTTTCAACACTCCAGTTGTCTCAGTCACTGGAAGCAAGGAATGCAAAGCCCAGACATGCTCCATAATAGACTGTGATTAAACTTTGGCTGAACTTTCCCTCACAAAACAAGGTAACACATAAAGTATCCAAAATCTGGAGTACTAGGAGAAAACAATAATTCACTTGTTCAACCAAAAAGAGGTTTTAGATCTAATTGTTACCTGCAGTGCACACCATACAAAGGTTGCTGGCTACAAGGCAGAGTTGTATAAATAGCATGACAAACAGCTGCAGATTTCAATTACTTCATGATCATCAGTGTATAGAATAAAGAGGCAATTTTGCAGAGGAGAAACCACAGGGAATACATTGGACTGACAACTGCCTGGAATTCAATTTGCTGAAGTGATATTGAAATATGGGGGAGAAGTCGCGGTGCACTGATTAAGTTTCAAGCTGCTGCATTACTAATACTATCTCACGAACCTGTATGCTCTGTTATCACCATAGCAACATAATCATCAGAGCAATACTGAAAACAGGCTACACCACAGACTGTTCATTTACATTTGTGATAAATGCTGGAAAAGTCAGGTACATTAATAAGCCAGGACTCACAGAACCTGGCAACCTAGAAAAATTGCAAAGAGCAGAAAATATTGCTTTCCTATACCTTTAGCTATTTGACAAATATAAACAAACAAACCAATAAGAAAGATGAATGAACAGGAGAGCCGAATGTTAACCCAAGAAGAAATAAAAACAGAAAATTTGTTTTATGATAGCACCGGTGATATTTATATTTGCCCAGAGTACCTACCGGGTGGGAAAAAAAAAATCTGTTTTGAGATATTTGAGGTAAAGAAAGGTCCCACACACACAAATACACACAAGCTTAAAAAGATCACTAACAGTATTAAATTGTTGGTTCTCATTTCATATAGACATGTTCAAAAAAGAAAGTTTTACTCTACTGATTATATTTACTATCCTTAATGAACAAATGAAAGAGGATTACAAAAAGCATTTTTGACAAACTGGACATTAATTTGACTCTATATAAATCTCAATCCCCAAATTTTTATTTCTATTTCCTTAACTTTTTAACTGCTGATTACAAAGGAAAAGTAAAATATAAAAAATATATCACTTCCAGCTTTTTATTTTTATTAAGGAAATTTGCTTTCCTGATAGAGTATGGCACAGAAATATTCGAATCTGACTTGGGAATTATGCTATTTTTCTGAAAAATTAACCAGATGAGAGAAAAATCTCAGAACTAAATTTTCAAATGTTTGCTTTTTCAGAAATGGCAAATCGATATGTCTCCTCTAGAAGTACTAAACATTTAATATTTTTTCCAGTATTTCCAGCCAGCGTCTTCCATTTCCATGGAATAACACTCTCCTCTTTCTGTCCCTGTCTGTCCAAAGGCTATGTATCAGCTCTGGCAACGAGACAGTGTCTCCTCAGGCTTATGTGATACTGCAGGTTTGGGGTGAGGAAAGTTTACTTCTACGTGCTATATCCAAACAAATGATTTCCCAAATACTTTGCTCACTGTGGTTCAAACAAAGTTCACTCTTAGCAGGATACTATAATAAAAAACTCCAGAAGCAAAGACTTGTGCAATGCATTGTTATTTTATTAGCGTCCTATTTAGAGGGCTGTTACATTGCGTTACTTTAATACAGGAATGTAGTTATTTTCATTCCAAAAGTAACCCACATCGCACATGGGGGAGTAGTCATTAATAGACAGCTGAAAGGGGAAGTGACAAAACCCTCTCTGCCTCTTTTTTTGGGGGCAGACTTCCCAGACTGTACTACCCATCTATGCATGCATGGCCATACACATCTCCTATCACTTTGTCTGATTTCCTTGTGTTCCAGATGCTTCCTTATTCTTTGGAAAGCATCAAGGCACAGAGAAAAACACAAGGGATTTTGAATAAGTTAAGCTTGAGCTGAAATCTCAATTTCCAGCTTTGGAACACTTTTGTTTGTGTCGTTTGATTTTTCGCGTCTTTTTTTCCTCATGTGTAAAACGGGGATCACAGCTAAAGATTAGATAAGGTCACATGTTGTGCGTCTACAATACCAGCCTCATGACGTGCACCTACCTGGTCAAGGTTTGTTCCTTCCTCTTGCCTTCTCTCAGCACACCTGTTCTCTGAAGAGCTCCTCGGAGCTCCCTCCTCCACCACTCTTTGTAAAAACGTTCCTGAAAAATCTCTCAACCACGCCACTACACTCTAAACCTAATTCCCACCTAAGTCTCATCAGTTAGACCCTTTGGTTGTGCCCTATTGAGGTGTTTGTTGTTGTTGTTGTTTTTGAGAGTTAACTTTAGACTTTTTTTTTTTATTGGAGTATAATTGCTTTACAGTGCTGTGTTAGTTTCTGCCGCACAGCGAGGTGAATCAGCCATACGCGTACACACATCCTCTCCCTCTTGGACCTCCCTCATTGGAGTACAGTTGATGTACAATGTTGTGTTAGTTTCTGCTGTACAGCAAAGTGAATCAGTCATACATATACGTATATCCACTCTTTTTTAGATTCTTTTCCCATATAGGTCATTACAGAGTATTGTGTAAAGTTCCCTGTGCTATACTGTAGGTTCTTATTAGTTATCTATTTTATATATAGCGGTGTGTATATGTCAATCCTAATCTCCCAATTTATCCCTGCCCCCTGCTTTCCCCCTTGATAAACGTAAGTTTGTTTTCTACATCTGTGACTCTATTTCTGTTTTGTAAATAAGTTAATTTGTACCATTTTTTTAGATTCCACATATAAGCTCTATCATATGATATTTCTCTTTCTCTGTCTGACTTCACTCAGTATGACAATCTCTAGGTCCATCCATGTTGCTGCAAATGGCATTATTTCATTCTTTTTTATGGCTGAGTAACATTCCATTGCATACCTGTACCACATCTTTATCCATTCATCCACTGATGCACATTTAGGTTGATACCATGTCCTGGCTATTGTAAATAGTGCTGCAATGAACATATTGGGGTACATGTATCTTTTCTCCAGATATACACCCTGGAGTGGGATTGCTGGATCATGTGGTAGCTCTATTTTTAGCTTTTTAAGGTACCTCCTTACTGTTCTCCATAATGGCTGTACCAATTTACATTCCCACCAACAGTGTAGGAGGGTTTCCTCTTCTCCACACCCTCTCCAGCATTTATTGTTTGTAGATTTTTTGATGATGGCCAATCTGACCAGTGTGAGGTGATACCTCACTGTAGTTTTTTTTACATCCCAGGCCAATGTCACCAATCACCCTTTTTTTCCTCCCCCCTACTTCTAGCACCTTCTTGCTTCCTATCACCCAATTCCCTTTTCCTTGGAGTATGCAAGTCCATTCCTCTCCACTAAGACAAAGAAGATTGGGAGGTTTCCCATAGAGACAGTATTCAAAGTAGGAAAGTTATAATTTTAAAATATCTCTGGAAAAGCTTGGTAGATTTATGAAAGCATAACTCGGCAGAAAGATAATGTCAGAATCTAAGACAGGCTGAGTCCTGACCCCAGCTCTGATGGGAATGTGAGCAGATAAGTTGGGAATAGATAGTGGAATAAAAAGCAAGATAATTTATCAAATATTGGACACAAATTTCCCAGATAGAGGATGCCCATAAAATGTTCTCCCTCCTAAGCTAGACAGAGGCTTTACTTTCTTTTTACTCAATGTGTGTGACAGAGTTTGGAGAAAGAGATGAAATAAGCAGGGAGCCCAAGTGCCCAGCTCCAGCCATGCCACCTGTCATCTCCCTTAGTCCATCCCAGCTGCCATAATAAAAACACTGTAGATTGGGTAGCCCAAGCAACAAACATTTATTTCTCATAGTTCTGGAGGCTGGGAAATCCAAGATCAAGGCACTGACATATTTGGAGTCTGGTGAGGGTCATTCCTGGTTCATAGATGACTGTCTTTTTGCTGTCTGCACATGGCAGAAAGGGGTAAGGGAGCTTGCTGGGGCCTCTTTTATAAGGACACTAATCTCATTCATGAGGGCTCCACCCTCATGACCTAATTACCTCCCAAAGGCCCTGCCTCCTGATACCATCGTATTAGGGGTTAGGATTTCAACATATGAATTTTGGGGGCACACAAACATTCAATCTATAGTACCCTCAGAACTACTCTATTTCTGCAAGTAGAACTTCTCATTCTCCCCCACGCCAAAAGGCATCAGCATGGTAGTGGGAAGAGCCTCACTGGACAAGAAGTTAGGAGATCTGGGTGCTGGCTTTGGTGCTGACACCAGTTGGCCATAGGATGTTTGGTCCTGTAAGCCCTCTAGACCTCCATTTCCTTATCACGGGGCTAATCATTTGGGGCCATAGCTCCCTGTGACAGGCTGATGAAGCCTGTAAAACCCTTCTCAGAAGAATGGGCTTAAGTGTATAAAATCAAAGAAAAGAAGTATAAAGAAAACCAAGTATACTGAAATACAGTTATCAACTATTTAAAAAACAAAATTGTGATATAGTAATATCTATGCTTCTTTATTAATTCACTCAATAAAATGGCAGGTCTGATATTGGCAGGTCTAATAAAGACTGTAATTTTGAAGCAGGGATGATTATAAATGATACTTCAACATATCTGTTATAAACATAAATATCTGAAAATAGCTGTGATTTCCATAGGTGACAAAATTACAGGTACTGCTCTAATATTGTGATTTGCGGGTACCTTCCTAATTTAAGGAAATGCACAATTTCAGTTAGGGGTTAGTCAAAATAGTGTTTTTGTAAGATAAGGGAATTCTTCCAAATGATCTCTAAGACACCTTTGGACTCTGATGTTCTGGTTCCCTCATTCTCACAGAGCTGTGCACCATCACTCCCTCTCACCTGCTTCTGACTGCCCATCCCCTCCTGGTTACACTGGCCTCCATTCCACGCTGAACTTCAGAGGAAGCTATTTTAATATTGTCTTCACACTATATTGGAAATCGTCACCCCTAATCTGTCACAATTGTCACGTCTCCCAATCCTGATTCATCTCGACCATCTTTTCTGCTAACCTCTCTGGGTTTCAGTTTCATCCTTGTAAAATAGGATGATAATGGTGCTCACCATATGGCTGCTGTGAGGAAAAAGCAAGTTTCAACACAGAAAGCACTTAGAATGGCAACTGGAACATACTGGAGTCACAAAAGACATTAACTGTTTTCTTCTTATTAATAGTATTATTCCATTACTTTTGGCTACTAAGTACTCCTAGAGGAAGATACAGCACATGCTACCTTGACGCTCTACAAAGAGGTGCCCTTTGGCTTCAGGTGGATCTCACCACTGCCTCTCAATTCTTATCTATCTCTTATTCACCATTCATTTGTTAACGAGGAATATGCGTGTTTGAGCACCCACTATGTGCTAAGCACTATTGTAGACAGTGGGGAGTGGGCCATTCATTTATTCATTTATTCAACAAATATTTATTGAGCACTTACTGTGTGATAGGCTCTGTTTGGGGCACTGGGGATCTAGCAAAGAACAAAAGAGAGGAGGTCCCATGGAGCTTACATTCTAGTAGAAGTCTTCCCCTGTGATCATGATGGACAAGGCCCCCATTCTGCTGAACCTGACATTCTAGTTGGAAGTGACAAACAGGAAATTGTTCATCAACAAGCAAACAAATGACAAAATATCAGGTAGTGAGGAGTATTGCCACAACTCATCACCAGTCCACCGTTTCACTTTCCCCTTCCTGTCTTCCATACAATAATAATAATCTTTAGCCTTGCTTCCTTCTTGCACCATCTCACTCTTTCTCCACAATTGAGATACACGTATTCAACTTTACCTTCTATTTTTTTAACATTCCCTCCCAAACTCCCATAACTTGAATTTCCATTCCCTCCATTCTACTGAAACTGCTCTCTCAAGGGGCATTATTAACTCCCTTTTGATTAAAAGTCCTTTTAATCTTTTAAAAGGCTTTTTATATCCCTCTAGGCCTCTCTTAACTGCTTGGTATAGAGAATTAGGGTCTGCTTCTTGAAATCCTCTTCTTTTTGGAGTTACTGCTCTATCTGCACCCCACCACCTTCTACGGCCGTTTTTCCTGTATTCCTTTTGCTGGACTGTCTTACACCTAATAACCCCTTTTCAGTCAGTTCTCTTGAAGATTCAGTCTATCTGTCCTTTGTTCTTTCCTGACATCTTTAAACAAATGACTTCCACTAATCGTAGTGGATCCAGTTCCCACAGTCATAAATGGGCCACAACTGGCATTTGGGGTGACAGGGCATCAGTGACTTACATATGCGGGTGTGGCTTCTCTCTCTGGCACTCTCCAATACCCTGTGCCCCACAGCGTCAAGCTGAGCCAGCACCTGTATCCTTGGATAAATCTAGCCATCTTTCTCTCTCCTCTTGCGACAAGTGTTGCCAGGGAATCTGACATCCTTTGTGTCCAGGTGGGGTTAAGATTTGGGAACAGGTGGAAGAAGAACCCCATCTATGCTAGGCCACATGTAGAGCCCTACACTGTTGGCCGAGTGGTACTTCATATATCAGGTGCCATTATTTCTTGTGTATACCTCTCCCTCTGGATCTCATAAGAAAAGAAGTAGCTGTGGGCTTGAGGAAGAAATCAAGCATTTTGAGAGTCCTTGGTCAGATGCCAAGTAATACCATAAAATTCTTACTGGAATTGCTAATAATATTTATACTTCAAGGCCCAGTTCAAATCCTTCTTTTATAGCAATTAATACCATAAGCTCTATTTTGAAGAAGCCCTGAGTATGAATCTCAACCTTTATTAATTTAGTCAAGGTACTTAGTCTCTCCATGACTCATCAGTCAAAATTTGGGATTTTTTTAAGCAAAGATTACAAAAGATAATTCATCATTATACTTAACACTATTCGTGGCAGGTAGCAAGCACTTAATAAATGCTCATTATAGCAGGTAGGCCTGTGTCCCAAGATTTCTCCCTTTCCTCTCCAACAATCGTACTTTCAGGCTTTCCTATATCACTTAAAAGGATGAATTTATAGAACAGAAGGTTTACGACCATTGATATTTTGCTAGTTTCCATTAGTCTTATCTCTAACAGGGAACTTGAATCTCCTTGTGGGTCAAGCTTAAAGCTTATTCTTTTCCCACAAACCCAAGAGTGACGAGCACAGTACCAGTGCACCTCAACATCAGATGATTGGTCAGAATGCTACATAGCAGCATAACCTAGGCTTATACTTTAATGATATTGTCAATAAATTTTTTTTTTTACTACAGATCAAAAAATGGAGGCTGGCACATGGACAGCAGCTTTCACCATTAGTCAAACTTCCTGGCTTGTAGCAAATCTTACTCTGACATAGCTCTGCAGAGGGTTGATGTGCCAATTCAACATTCACCTACCTGCATGGTAAGCTAAGGTAAAACAGGAAGAAAAAAAGTACAAAATTTCTCCTGACCATAGTTTCAAATGACACCACATCTTTACAGATTATGGAGGAACCGATCTAGGATGCAACCCCCAAAATAAGTTGACTCATATTGAACAAACGTGGTCAACTGTACTTCAAGGCAAAGAAGCAGAAGCACAAATAGCAATAAATAACAGCTTTTGCCTCATAATACTGAAATTACTGGAGTAAATAATACAGATGACTAACACATCCACACAACATCTATCAAATGATGTTGTAACGAATATTAATTTATTAAATGGAATATAACTTAAGTTCAGCAAAATATTTCAGGGAATCTTTTCACTTGGAGTTGGCCTTATACATATGTGTGAACTCATCTTTGAGAGCAGAAGGAAGGTGAGGTTTAAAAACTTCTTACTTCTGTTTTTCTCTCATGTACCCGTTCCTTCAAACTGGGAAACTGCAATGTTTTTAAGCAAAGAATATCTTTTGCAACACCCTGTGCTGCATTCCTTTCACGAAGAAGAGCAGGTAAAGTTACAGCTTATTCACTTTACCATCATCACACTGCAGTTAGAGGGTTAAAAAGGAATGCTCTGGTTCAGGGTACAAGGTATTATTATTTTTAATGTTGTTTTTTCAGCACTGAGCTTTTCTCTTCAGTCCTTAATCAAACTTTAATCAAGCCAAAAGCCTAAAGCAGACTTTTGAAAAGAAAAATGGCTAAATGCACATGTCTAATCACCGCTTCCAGGTGAGCAACACTTCTCTCTGGTTCAACAGAGTGTGAGCCCTGATAGTACATCAGGCCTCAGCTTTCTTGGTGTGGTTTGGCAGCTTAGAGAAGCCATGCAATTTTAGGCTGTGTACACAAACACATCTGTCACAGAGCAGTGGAAGAACGCCCCGATGCCTTTAGGAGCATCATCTGGTATGAAATATGGCATGCTATTCCCAGCCCTCGCAAATCAGGAAAGTTTTGATCACAGAAGGAAGAAATCAGCGGGGAGTCACAAACTTGGATGGAGGAAGAGCATAACGTTGTGGGGGTTTTTTTGCTTTTTTTTTTTTTTTTTTTTTGCGGTACGCGGGCCTCTCACTGCTGTGGCCTCTCCCGTTGCGGAGACGCGCAGGCTCAGCGGCCATGGCTCACGGGCCCAGCCGCTCCGCGGCATGTGGGATCTTCCCGGACTGGGGCGCGAACCCGTGTCCCCTGCATCGGCAGGCGGACCCTCAACCACTGCGCCACCAGGGAAGCCCGGGCATAAAGTTTTTACACACTGTGGCAAACATTCTGTGGCCCGGCAGTGACTAAGAGGAACAGGGAAAACACGTACAAGCATAAGGAAAGGGCAAACAGGAAGGAGAGAGAGGGATTGTTTGGGGTGCACGAAAGCAGAATAACAGCAGTAACGAGAGGAAATTGAGCAAAGGAAAACTTAGGCTGAACATCAAGGGAGAGTTTGCTAACACTGAAGCCTATTAGACTGCCAAATGGCCTCTCAGGGGAAGAGGTTTGAGCTCCATTGCCCAGGTCATTTAAAACTGGCCTGGACAGAAGCACTCAAGGAAACATTGTGGGAAACAAGCCTGCCCTGGCAGAGGAGAGTCAACATGACCTACCATTTCTTGTTCTGTCTCTAATTTTTGTGATATATAACATCATATTATGACATCGCCTCCAAATGGTCTGCTCCTTGGGCTGAGGCTATAATGAGAGTGGATTACTTAGCATGCAATGTACTCCAGGGGAGGCATGCAGAGGCCCAACCTGTAAACCACAGCTCATTAACCAGCAGCTACTCAAATTATTTTGTGCATCTCTGGCCTAATTCAAATTAGAAGTGGAGGGCTTTTCCTGACAGGCCAGGTGAAAGCTTCAAGTTCTCAGCATTTTATAGCCTGTTTTACTAGGAGCTATGAATCCCGCATGTTTTTTACACTTTGATTTTGTCTCAATAGGTACAGAAGGGGAAATAAAGTGCTAGGAAATAATTGGAAAATGGCAACTGACATGAGCAGATTGTTTTCAGCGTGGGCTATGATGCAGCAATAGCTGATAGAATAAAGCCAGTCACTTAGTAGAATAAGCCCTCTCCACTGGGATAAAACTTCAGTCTTCGGCATCCTTGAAGGATTGCAATATGCATGCGGATGGATACGGGTCCCCAGTAGCCCCTCATAAAAGTAGACAGGGATGAACACGGACTAGTGAGCACGTCCTTACGCCCACAGCATCTCCTGATCCTCAGGTGTGAATCATCAAGAAGATGGGACATTTGAAAAATGTGTATCAAGTTTCTATGAGTCCATGATCATATTTTTCCAACGTAGTGAATGGAAATTGGTCTTGACCCCATAAAGTTACACTGTAAATACGATTCTCCATTATATTCAATCAAACACCAGTTTTCAGTGCTTCTTGTGTGCCTCTCTTTTGCATCCTGCCGACTCCACTATTTGGATCGTGAGAACAATTATTTGTTAATGATTCTCCCTCCTTCCCTCAGCGAGAGTTCTATACCTTGAAAAATACTAAATCAATTTAACGCTTACCTGCAGCTTTAATCTGTGTTCTGCACCGTCTCAAGTCCCAAAATTAACCACTCCTACTCCTAAATTCTATTCAATAATCCTATATTACTGAGTTCTTACTTTTGCTCTGCAAAATTTCAGCTATGCCATATCATTAATGTATCCACCATTCAGCAAATAGTTAAGTAAGCAAATAATATATGCTAGGCGCAATGTTAGACCTCAACTACAAAATAACCGCTACGGTCCTAACGTCAAGGTGCTCACAATCTAGCTGGAGAAACAGATGAGGCAAACAGAGAACAATGTGGAAAGTGCCTCATCAGAAGAATGACAAACTGCTTTGGGAGTTCAGGCAAAGGGACAACTGACTTGGCAGAAGTTGACATGTGAAAACATGAGAAACATTTGACTGAACCGATGTGCGTTCTTATAAAGTTATCCTCACTCTCCCTTTTCCTTGCCTCCACTCTGCCACCAGCTTGCAATATCTACCTTTCAGTCTTCCTAACAGAAGCTTCTTGGATAGCTTTCCTTGCTCATCCTCTACAAATATTCCATCCCGAAGAGCCATCCAACATATTACAACTACCTCACTGTTGGGATTGCCAGCTTATCCTTTGCATTCAGTGTTTGCTTGTAAATACACCAATGTGAGTTTCAGGAAAGCCTGTCTTTCTGCCATTAAAAAGTTGGATTTTTCTTATGACATGGTGGCTTTTTAAATTAGAAGAACATTTAATTCTACATTAATAATATTTTTTTGTCAGTTTCCTCAAAGTTCAGGTTCACTCCACAAATATTATCTTATTTCTTGACCACTCAACTTCTCTAGACAGTGGGCTTGCCAGCCAGGGTGCAGGAATGAGGGAAGCTTCTCAGTTTAGACCACAGATATGCATCTCTCTTTACAGGAGTTTAGACCACAGATATGCATCTCTCTTTACAGGAGTTTAGACCACAGATATGCATCTCTCTTTACAGGAGTTTAGACCACAGATATGCATCTCTCTTTACAGGAGTTCCCCGCCACTGGTTTTCTAGAAGTGTCACACACTTTCAGTTCTCTACGCCTTTGCTCCTGCTCTGGAATAGCCACTCTTCTCATCTCCTCTACCTTTTAAGAAATCGTATTCTTCCTTAAAGTCTTGGGTCAAAAGTTACAGTCTCCATGAAAACTTCCAAGGAAAACCATCCTTCAGTCAGGATTAAACCAAGTGTGTGTACCTTCTACAAATTCTCGCTTACTCTGTTCTGTTTTACATTATTCATACAACCATTATAAATTTCTGGAGGGCAGAAGGTGTGGTTTATCTGTCTTTCAATCCTTCCGGCCTTGTGCATTATAGGTGCTCAACTGATGATAGCTGGATGAATAAATGAATACAAACTGCTCTGTAATCTGTAAACCAGATGACAATTGTTTTAGTCAGCCTGGGCTGCCATAATAAAATGCTATATATAGGGTGGCTTAAACAGCAGAAATTTGTTTCTCACAGTTCTGGAAGCTGGAAAAACCAAAATCAAGGTGCTCCCAAAATAGGTTTTACTCTGAGGCCTCCTATCTTAGTTTACAAGCAGCTGTCATCTCCCCGTATACTCATATGACCTGTTCTTTGTATGCACATGTGGAAAGAGAAAGAGATTTTCTCTCTTTCTCTTCTTACAAGGGTACTGTCGGAAAGACATGACCATTGGTTTACCCTCAAAGCTGGACCTGGGCAATCAGAGGTTCATTACCCCTTCCCCAGTCCTTGGAATGTACAGTCTGCAAGTTTCAAGGAAGCAGCCTTGAGCTGTCGAGACCAACTGAACCGAATACATGACTGAACCCAGTTGAGGCCTCCATATTAACTTTTATGATTCTGGTGGGTAGATGTGGAGATCTACTCATCCTGCAGCCACCTTGTAAGTTTCCTTGCTTTTTAAAACTGGCACCTACCAATCTGGAGCAGTCTTCTCTTTCTCTGGGCTCTCCTTGTCCTCCAACATATGGAGGCCAATCTACAAACCAACAGGGCACTAATCCCACAGCAGGGACCCACCCTAATGACACCATCCAACCCTGATTACCTCTCAAAGGCCCCGTCTCTAAATAGTACCATTACATTGAGAGTTAAAGCTTCAACCTGTTAATTTTAAGGAGACACAATTCAATCCACAGCAATAATATATTCATAAGTTATGCACACACACACACACCACACACTCGACTCCTTTTCCATTTAATTTTTCCTGTTACTCTATCCATCCATTTCAAACAAATAACGAGAGATCTAATGAAGTTCTGCTTATACTTAGGACTTGAGCTAAAGAAACTGGTGAGAGCCATAGCTATGTCTAAAAGCTGGGACCCAAGGAGGTCTGTACCTAACACATAATTTAATTAAAACCTCCAGCACTCTGATAACGTGATTGATTTATTGCCATATAAGTGAATTTTGTTCTTTGAATTCCATGTTGAGAATATATCATTACACTAAAAACTGTTAATCCTATCAGAATAAATTTTCTGAGCAGCCTTGGGCATGTGTCTTATGTAGCATTCACTCTTACATCTGTTCAAACCTAACTACAGTTACATTTCATGATAAATGGAAGCCTTAAATAAGGCCATTTACACATCTTTGTCCTTCAGTGATTACTCTTAACCACTTTCTCTAACAAGATTCAGAGAAAAGTGACCAAAATGATTTCCAAAAACTGAGATAAAACCACAGGACTGTGGACTCTAGAGGTAATTATGGTAGGAAAAATAGATAACTGGACTTTGGTGCCTTTAGAGTTTAAACAGCATTGTCAGGATTTATCAATTGTATTTATAGTCCAAATCGCTACCCTTTACATGAATATTCCCTACACAGTTCCAAATAAATGGTCAATCAACTGGTTTTCAAATATTTCCAGGGATTGAGAACTCACCACCTTACACAGCCATTCATTCCTTAGTTTAGAGGGTGCTGGTTGTTAAAATGTTCCTCTGCATAATGATCCTAATCAAAATCTCAGCAACCTCTACTCCTTGTTCCCATTTCTGACCACTGAGTCTCATAAAATAGGTACAACCTCTAGTCCTTTGGATATCCTTTTATCATGGCATATCATCCTGTTATTTGGAAAACATAATTCTTTCCTGTAATTATTGATGATCATAACAATGGCTAACATTTATGGGGTGCTTACTCTGTGACAGGCTCTGTTTGAATACTTTAGATTAACTTATTTGAATCCTTAGGACAACCCTCTGAGGTGTTCGCTATTTTGATTCACAGAGATGCCTGCCAGCACAGAGCCATTATGGGCACCCAGCCTTCAGCCTCCAGAGCTGTTACCCTTAGTGACTAGGCTATGATGTTTTCCAACCCCCCTGTTTGCTTTCCTCAGCGCATTTGCTAGTCTGTCCTCTACATCCCTGTGAGGTTAGGACGATCTATTTCTAACCTATCAATCAATGTGGTAGGCCTGCAAGTCCCATAGAAAATGTGCTGTTACTGCATACATCTGGAGGATTGCAGACGCTAGGGATTCCACTCCAGACCCCTCAAATCAGACTCAGTGGAGGGGACAGAGGGGAAACTTGAGCATAAATATTTTTTTAAAACCTATTCAAGCGATTCTAATGTGCCTCCACTGGTCCAGGGCAAAGGTTCACAAGCTTTAGTGTTCACAGAAATCATCTTAAATTCTGATTCAGGAGCATAGCTTGGGGTTCAGAAACTGAGATTTTCATCAGGACCCACTCCAGGTAATTTTGATTCAGGCAGCAATGAACTATGGAATTCTTACTCTCTTACACAATGTGCCATGGAGTGAAGACTTCTGAAAAACAAGCAAAGGTTTCCTATATCATCAACATGTTCAGGACCACAGTGGTCAAGTTCACTTCCTTATTTTCTCCCCATCCCTAGTGACTCAGGCTCCACAGGAGCACTTGATGAGCACAGACATCAGGTACCCAATGTACCTCAACTATGCAAACATTACTGAAGGCAAGTTTATCTGCAGTGGGTACCACAGCCTACACTGAAAATACAAAAGACACACTTTTGAAAAATATCTACAGCAGGCTATCTTTTAACTATTCTTAAAATATCATCATTATATACACACATTTCTTTTCACATTCTATACAATATTTTTATATAAATAAAATCTGCTGACTTCCAGTCGCTTCAACAAACATATTTAGTGCACCTGCTAAGCTCCAGACACTGTGTTAAGGGGGTATAGGGGGAGGAGAGAGAGATTATAACAAAAACGAATAAAGCATGGCCCCCTGCCTTGAAAAGACTCATGTTCATGGACCGATACAACTCTTTTCATTACAGCTATCCAGAGAGATGATGCTCCAGGTGACCAGAACCCATGAGTGTATTTCTGGACATCACAGCTCTGTTCAGGTCAGGGGGTTGTACTCGTTCACATTATTCCCAGCCTAACACTCACTGCTCCCAGAACTGTTCCAACAGCTGATTCCCTTGTGGCTTTTTTTTCTTGTATTAAGATCTTCCTTCCCTAGTCAGACTCATATGGCACCTCTACCCCTTCTCTCTATCTACCTACTCAGACGTGACCTGGATTCATCCATGAGCTCCACCTCTCTCTGGTCACTCCTGGCATATTCCAACCCAGTACAAGTCTATCTATGAGAATAGGAATTCTTTCTAATCAGACCCAGAGCCACAAAGCGGGTGTTGTACAGTTCCTAGTCTACCAAGAGACATGTGCAGACGTATCCACAATTAACCATAAGACAGAATGTGTTATAATATTGTAAGGGAGAAGAACAAACAAAAATGCCATGGCAGCATATTGGAAAGAAGGATTAATTCTGACTAACATGACAGAAGGCAGCTTCATGGAAATGTGATGTTTGTGACCATTTAAAGAAGAAGGAAAAAGTTAGCAGGAGTTAAGAGAACTCTAGATGAGAAGAGAGTAAATAAAGGATTGGAGTTGGGAGAAAGTTTGGAACACTATCAGGTTAAAGAAAAAGATTGCAGTAGAAGGGAGGTGGTTGGCAAAGGCTCAAAAGTTAGTTGGAAAGGAGATTTCAAGTCCTTGAACTCCATGGTAAGGATTTGGACTTGATGCCCTATGGAATGAGTCAGTAAAGGTCTTTCAGTAAAGACGTGGTAGAATCAGCTCTGCTTTAAGAATAATACTTGGACTCCAGTTTAAAGGATGAATGGGAATTGGGGGAGGTGACTAAGAAACAAATCATTAGAAACCATTAGAACCATTATTTACTCTCCTCAGGAAGTGAGCTGGTTATCCTTCATTTGCCCGAAGGGCCACTTTCCACTGTCCTTCACCCCCCCTCTCACCTGAGGGACTAAGTGCACCGCAGCCTACCCCTCTGCATTCCTATTATGTTCAGCCACTGGTGAGGGCCCACAGGAGATCTGGAGGAAATAGGAGGGTACGTTTGAGGTGCATATTTCCTCAGCTCCCTCCCTGGGAGGTTACCTTGGACCAGCTCCGTCCTTCCCTGTCCTGTCCAGATGAAGGTAACGGCTCCTGTCAGCTGGCCTGCCCCATGCCCACCCCGTCTCTCTAAGGTTCAGGAGCTGCCCTCTCTCCTTAGCCCTTCAGGTTTAGGGCTGGCAACAGTAGCCACCCCAATAGTCCTGCGGTACCACCTTATCTCTGATGGTTTCCCTACACCCTGCCCCTTCCTTAGCAAATAATCACTTTAGGAAACTTTCCTCCACTTACCCACTCTCAGTGTGCCATTGGTGTCTTCCCGGGACCCTGACTGGAGCAGGAAACAACAAGTGCCCTTGAACCAGGGTGTCGGCCAACAGCACGGAGAAGGCAAGTGTAGCGCTCCTGAGAGCACAAATCTAAAATGTCCTTCCTTGCTAAGGAGATAGTAACTATGGTAATGCAGCCGTGGAATCTTAGTCAATTTATCCATTTCAGATTGATGAGGCAATCATAAAACATTTCTGAAACTCAATACATGTCTGATAGGAAAGGGCTTTTAGTTGTAAGGTGGATTCACGTTCAAACACTTTCCTTTAGCAGTAAGAGGCTACACGGGTTTGAAGTCAGACTAACACAGCTCGCAGATACAGCAGCTCAGGGATAGGGAACTACAATCACAAAAATGACACTTCCTTTAACACAAGAGACAGACGTGTGACTGTTTATATAATGTATGCAAAGGCTGAGTCGGAGAGGAAAGCACTGAGAAGTGGAAGCGTGAGATGCTGAAGCTGCAGTTCTTTGAGCAGAACCATAGGAGAGAACATTTGGACTCTTCTATGTGGGTCTATATAGCAGTCTACTCAAACAGATCAGATAATACCTAAAGGGCAGGTGGCTTATTTGTTCTAAATGCAGCAAGAGGTAATGGCATGCTTAAGTCATTTCTGCAGCAGCCTGTAATTTCACAAGTGTTCAAACCCTTCCTTTGACAGCTGTGCTGTGCGTTCATTATGTTGTCACTGTGAGTTCTATAATGGAGAGAGTGCCTGGTAGGAGAAGAGCTGGGGGGAGCAAGTGTTCAATGGTTTTTATCTCTCCAATTGGTTTAAAGCAATCAAGTAAGGCAAGAATCCTCTTTCCTGAAAATATTCAAATTGCCCATTTCACACACTATTCCATCTTTTATAGAAAGATAAAGTTAATCTGCCATGATTTACTTGAAGTTAGCGATTACAAATATCTACTTTTTGACCAGCCTTATCACATTCTCTGGGAATACATTTAAATAGAGTGGAAGAGAAAATTGAATGGCCCTGTGGAGGGGGAGGTAGAATTTTTAAAAAGAAACACACAACCCATGGAAGTCATGGAATTAGAGTTTAAGAAAAATTGAAAAATAAAAGTAACTTTTCAGATTTGAATTACACATGAAAGGTTTTTGGTTTTTTTTTTTTTCTTCATTTCAGAAAGAAAACATGATAAATACCATACAAGGGAGAAGAGAAAGTGGGGAATTGTAGTTATCTCCCATGAGTTCCTGGCCCTGATTAAAGCAGCCTAAGTAGGTGTGAGTCTGACAGATGCCCATGTCCCTCCCTTTGACTCCATAAGACCCTTTCTTTCTCAATCAGCACTGCTCCCCCATGGAGAACTGAAGATGCGAAGACCACAGAGAACCAAGCAAAGCCTCTTTATTATTCCTCTTTTCAGCCTCAGCTGTGAGTGCCTCCAGCTGGGGATAGGAGTAAAAAGTGGCCATAAAAGTAAGGTTGGGCCTATCTGTATGACACCAACCAATTAGAAAAAGACAGAAAATTCCTTCAAATTCATCAAATGTGGAGCAACTTAATAACAAAAAAGCACACTTGACTTCAGCTTCCTACCCAACAGATGTCAGGACACCAAGTTAAGTTCTTTTATTTCCAATCTGACTAGCTTGTTAAAATAGTTCAATCGATTGACCTAATTTTTTTTCACCTCCACTCAACTGTATGTAGTGTGATTGGTTCGTAACTCCGACTGATTGAAAGGTATCCACAGCCACTGGTTACCCTATTTGAAGCTGACATCTCTTTTTTTCCATGTTTCTTTTTGTTTTGTTTGGCTTTGCTTTGATACCAAGGCAGTCTCATGGTCCTTGACATTTTAAACATTTTAATAAGTGCACTTTCAGCAAGGCCCAGCAGCCTGAAGATTTTAAAGAGCCCGTAGGTCCAGAATCAGCTTATGCCAAGTTTTGCTTGTTTTTTTTAATGCTAACTAATTGCCTTAATTAGTGCTAATTTAAAAAGGTATGACCTCTGACATTAATCTATGCAAACTAATTTGGGGGTTTCTGATAGAACAAATACACAAAATTAAGCTAATTGAAGGAGAGATCCTTTGGAATTAGAACATATTTTCAAAGAAAGCCCGTTACCAAATATTTAGTGAGTACTTTTTATATGCTAGGCACTGTGATAGGGCATGGTCTCTACTTTCAGGGATTGTACAGTCAATTAGATACCTGTTCCCCAAGATTTCTGATTCTGTACAATTCTGTACAATTAAGTGACAATTAGATCCTATAATTTGGGAGGAAAAGGGTGATGTATGGTAAGAGAAACTAGAGAGCCAGATATTAGACATAAGCTAACATTTATTAAGTATTTAATAAGCTTCAAACATTCTTCTAAGCACTTTATATCTATGTAGTAGGTGCTATCATTTACACCATCATATAGGTGAGAAAAGTGTAAAAGTTTGGAAATTTGCTAAAAGTCACCAGCTAGTAAATGGAAATTGCTGGTGTCAAAGGCTGCATGTTTTCACTATTCAGCAGATAATAACAGATACAAAACCTTCAAAGGGAGAAACTTGCATACTGAACAGAATAAAATTTCATTGTATCTGAACACAACAAAGGCCTTAAGGAAAGTTGTCAAGAAAAACCTGACAGAAGTTTCCAAATCGTGGCAGTTATTTCCACTATTCCAATAACTTCCTACCCAACACAAACTCAGAGTCATAAAACTTCAGAAAGAGGTGAGGAAAGGGTGAGGAACTGATGCAGGGATAGAAGACCTGTCTGCAGTCAGGAGGCTGTTAGAAGAGGGAAGACACTAGAACAGTTTACCCTATTTTACATCTATAATCTTTGGACTAGCCTGATTGCATAATTTTGTGATTTTTTTTAAATCTTAGTGGCCATAGAGTGAATCAGAAACAATACATAAATGCATAAAGGCCAATAAGTAGAAACATATTCCTTTGCATTCGTTCATTAAACAAATTTTATTGAGAGCCTAATTTGCCCTTGGTATTCCATTAAATATTGTTGATACAGTAGTGAACAAAACAGACACAGGTCTTTGGGTAGCCAACAAAGAAGCAGGGAAAACACTAAACAAATAACTACATGATAAGCAGGACAGGAGCCATGAAGAGATAGTGTACTTGAAAGCCTGTAATAGGGTGGTCTTAGGGAATCAGGGAAAGTATGTGTTTGAGGAACTAAAAAAAGAGCCTTATAGACTGAATGGCAGAGAGCAAAACTGAGGGTGGTATGACATGAGCCTGGAGGGGCCGGGAAGGACCAGATTGTGCAGGGTCATATAGACCATGTTGAATATTCTGCTTTTTATCCTAAAAGCATAAGAAAGATATAGATATGTTTTCAGGTAAGGATCATAATAAGATATATATCTTTAAAAGATGATCCAAGATGTCTGGATAGAAAAATAAGAATGCTTTTAAGTAGTTCAAGAAAGAGATGATGGTTTAGATTCATACGACAACAATGGAAATGAACAAATGTGATAATATTCAAGAGGTATTTAGAAGGTGAAATTGGCAGGACTTCATTATTTATGGAGGTGTAGGGAGAGGAATGGATATGCAGTACTAAGGACGTACTGAGAATACTGGTGGATCATAGCTGTATTAATAAGATAAGGACTCCTGGGGGAAGAACAGCTTAGGGAGGAAAGAAGGCGTTCTATTTTGTTTTTGTTTTTTCTGGGTTTTTTTGCGGTACGCGGGCCTCTCACTGCCGTGGCCTCACCCGCTGCGGAGCACAGGCTCCGGACACGCAGGCTCAGTGGCCATGGCTCACGGGCCCAGCCGCTCCGCGGCACGTGGGATCTTCCCGGACCGGGGCACGAACCCGTGTCCCCTGCATCGGCAGGCAGACTCTCAACCACTGCGCCACCAGGGAAGCCCAAGGCGGTCTATTTTGGACTCGTATTTAAGGTGCCAACAAAAGAGTTAAGTGAAAAAGGATACATTAATAAGTTTAAGAGTCTGGAGTGCAAAGGAAAAGTCTAGGCTGGAGATATAAATTTTAGAAGTAGCATATAGTGACAGTTAAAGCTATGGAAATCAATGAGCTCACCTAAGGGGACCTTGTAAAGCAAGATGAGAAAAGAATCTCTGCCTTTTTGAAAAAAGTGGTTTCTGCTAAATGCCAAGCCATCCGAATATTTAAAGGAAACTTAAAGGTAGCAAGATGTTTAGGGTTGAGGCCACAAAGTAAAAACAATGTTTCTAAGGGAAGGAGCAGATATCTACTTCTGGTGATGGTGGAATGAGAAGATGGGGTATTTCCATTCCACAGAAATCAAATACTATAAAGGGAAAAATTATTTAAGCAATTTCAGGGCCCTGGAAAACAACCAAGGGCAAAGACCCACCTCAGAATTGTTTACCCATTGGAAAACTGTTACTCAGCTGTGGGTTGTCTGGCCTTCTTGCCAGTTAACATTTCAATCCCACCCAGCTCAGACTGCGAAAACCTACAGCTTATTTGCCAGAAATGGCAGACAGTTTAGGGCAGGCAAGAGAGCAGCTAAAATCTTAACTGGGAGATTTTGTAAGTCAAAGAGCATTAGAAGTGCTGAGATATAAATTCCCCAAATATCTTTAGATAACTTCTAAGCATGAATGTTGGAGACCTCCAGAGAGCCTAACAGATATTAAAAACCTGAAGAGATTGGTGAATATGTTGTGCCCTTGAATGCATTCCTCAACCCACACACAGCTTGGACATATAAAGGATGTAAAAGAATTGAAAGACGCTATCAAACAACTTGACCTAATTGACATCTATAGAACACTCCACCCAACAACAGCAGAAAACATATTCTTTTCAAGTGCAATTAGAATATTCATCAGGATAAATCATATGCTGGCAATAAACAAGGCTCAACAATTTAAAAGCACTGAAATCATACAGAGTATGTTTTCTGACCAAAATGGAATTTAATTAGAAATCAATCAGAAAAAGAAAACTGGGAAAACTACAAGTGTGTAAAAATTAAGTAACATACTGCTAAATCATTTATGGGTTAAAGGAGAAGTCACAAGGAAATTAGAAACTATTTGAATGAAACAAAATGAAAACACACATATCAAAATTTGTAGGATAAATCTACAGCAGAGCTTAAAGAAAAGTTTACAGCACTAAACACCTATACTAAAAAAGAAGAAAGGCTTCAAAACAGTCATCAAAGCTTCCACATTAAGAAGCTAAAATAAATAAATAAATAAATAAAATCAATTTAAATACAAATACTGTAACCTAGAAGAAAGGTAATAATAAAGATCAGAAGGGAAATAAGCAAAATAGAAAAAAAATACAAGCAACAGGGAAAAATCAATGAAACTAAAAACTAGATTTTTTTGGATTTTAAAAAATATCAATAAAATGAATAAATATTTAGCTAAACTGAACAAGAACAAAAAAAAAGATTCAAGTTAGCAATATCTGGAGTGAGAAAGGCAACATTGCTACTGACTGTATAGAAATCAAAGTAATTATGAAAATTTTATAAATAATCTTGCATGTATAAATCTGATAATGTAAATAAAATAGACAGATTCCTTGAAAGACTAATGTTACTACTGTTAGTAACTAACTAATGTAACTTGTTACTGAATTATATGCTACTAAAAAAAATTCTGAATAGGCCCATCTCAAGTAAAGAAACAGTACTAGTAAATTTTAAAAATCTTTTTTTAAGAAAAGCATCAAGCCTAAATGGCTTCACTCATGAATTTTACCAAACTTTTAAGGAAGAAATAATATCAGTCCGACACAAAATCATTCAAAAAATAGACAAGGAGAAAAAAATTCTATTTTATTAGGCCATTATTACCCTGACAAAGACATCATAGCTAGAGAAAATTACAAGGCAATATCCTTCATTGAAATGGATGCAAATATCCTTAACAAAGTATTAGCAAATTGAATGTGAAAAAATATAATACCCATTCACAGGAAAAATTCTTAGTAAACTAAGAATGGAAGGGAACTTTCTCAATCTAACGGAAAGGATTTATGAAAAAAAAACAAAAACCCGAAGCTAACATCATACTTAACTAGAATGCTTTTAGATTAACATGAGAAGAACAAGGCAAGAACATCTCAGCTCTCCCTACTTTTATTCACTACTAAAGATGTAGCTAATGCCATAAGACAAGAAAAATAAATAAAAGACACAAATTAGAAAAGTAAAACATCATTTTTCTTGGAGACAACATGGTCCTGTATGTCAACAATCCTAAGGGATCTACAAATAAGCTAAAAAATGGATTTATCAAGGTCATCAGATAATAGATCAATATATAAAAATCAATACTGCTAAGATGGCAATTCTCCCCCAAATTGATCTATAGATTAAATGTAATTCCATTAAAAATCCCAATAGGCTTTTGGGAGAAACAGGCACGTAAATTCTAAAATATATATGATAATGCAAAGGATATAGAATAATCAAAACAGTTTTATCAAATAAAAACAAAGTCAGAGGACATACACAACTTGATTACTTAAAACTTACTTAAAACTACAGTAATCAAGAAAGTATGATATTGACATAAGGATAGACATATAGAGTACAGAAATAGACTCACACTTATATGGTCAATTGATATTTTATAGCTAACAAGGTAATTCTCTGGGAAAAGGGTAATCTTTTCAACACAGTTCTGGAGTAACTATATATCTGTATAAAAAACAAACAAACCCGTAACTCATTCCTCACACCATACACAAATATTAACTCGAAATGGATCATAGACCTAAAGAGCTAAAATCATAAAATTTTGGAAGAAAACATAAGAGAAGAAAACATAAGAGAAGACTTTGGAGAAACTGTTGTGACCTTGTATTAGGCAAATACTTCGTAGCTAGCACATAAAAAATACTAACCATAAAAGAAAAAAATTTGACAAATTAGACTTGACCAAAATTAAACACTTTAGTTCATAGGTCTCATTAATAAAATGAAAATACAAGCCATAGATTGGGAGATGTTATTAATAAAATATATATCAGATCTGAAGGACTTGCATTCAGAATATATATAGCTCCTACAATTCAATAGCAAGAAAGCTAATAACAATTTTTAAATGTTGCAAAGATTTAAACAGACACTTTACAAAAGAAAATATATGAATGGCCAGCACATGACAAGTTAAGCATCGCTGATCACTAGGGAAATGCAAATTTAAACTACAGAGATATACTAACACATATCCATTAGAATAAATAAAATTATAAGTGTTGCTGATGCTGTGGGCAAACTGGAGCCCTTATACATTGCTGATCGGAATGTAAAGTGGTACAGACACATTTTTTACCAGTTTGGCAGGTTCTTAAAACGTTAAACATGTATCACATGACCCATGATTCCCCTCCTAGGTGTCCACCCAAAAGAAATGCAAACGTATGTCACACAATGACTTCTACATGAATGTATATAGCAACATTTTCAATATAGTCAAAAAAACAGAAATAGCACAGAAGTCCACCAACTAGATAAACAAAATGTGGTATATCCAAACTATAGACAATTACTCAACAATTAAAAAAAAAAACGAATGATACATGCAATCAAATGAATGAATTTCAAAATATCATGCTGTGTGAAAGGTGTCAGACACAAATTTGTACATACTACATGATTCCATTTATGTGAAATCACAGAAATGGCAAAATTAGTAGAAAGTAGATTAGTGGTTGCCTGGGGTCAGGTGGATGCGATGAGGAACAAAAGGGAAATTTTGGAATGATACATTTGGTCTTAAACTTGACTGTAGTGGTGTTTTAATGGTAGTGTACATTTATTAAAACTCAACAAAATATATACTTAAAATGGATGAATTTTATTGTATGAAGGTGTTAAAAATTTTAAAAACAAAAAGCAAAAAGGAGAGAGTGGTTAACTGAACTGAAAAATGGTAAGAGACCAAAAACAAAGAGAACAGTTCATTTTCCATTGGAAGTAGTCATAAAGGCCATTTATGACCTTAATAAGGATAGTTTAGTGGTTTGAAGGGTAGCAGAAATCAAAATGGAGTGAGATGAGAAATTCACAGGAAAGGAAGAAATGAAGACAGCCCACTTGATGTGTTAGATCCATCCTTGCTAGCCAAGCAGGTAAGAAGAAATGGCATTTTCTTTACCCAAGGTCTACGTCAGTAGACTGTTCAGTCTTCATGAATAGGTATTTTGAACTGCTTCCAAGTGACCTCACCTATCTTATATCTTGGTAGGAGTGCTGCCCAATGCATCCCATTTGCCTTCATACCACCTGCAATGGTCTCTCCATGAGTATTTCTCCCCATGTTGGGGAGATAGAACTAGAGGAGTCCCAGGATACCTATTTGTTGAAGGTTAAAAGCATGCACACTTAAATGTTATATTAAGCAAAACAGAATACCCAAACTGGGTTAATGAGGAGTAGATACTTCTATTAGAGCGGTTCTTAATAAATCTATCCTTCTCAATGAAATTTTCTTGGCCACTTGGCCTGAAAATGAAATCTGTATTCATGTAACATTCATTGCCCATAATATACATCCTGCAATTAATCTTCTTCTGCCTTCTGACATTTCTTGGAATTTTGGAATGGGGAATGTTGGAAAAAGGGAAAGTGAAACAAATAATAAAGCTCAGGGCCATGGACAACATGATAGGCCTATAGAGAAATTTGGCAATTGAAAAATTCCTTTCAGCAGAAACAGGAATCCTTTCAGGAATAGGAAACCTAATGTTTAAGCTCCATGTAATTCTCTTTACCATTCCAAACTCAAAAAGTTTCTATACACACACACATACACACAATGCCTTCCAAGAATGGTATTAGGGAAAGAGCAAGGAAAAAGCCCTGGGCTCCGTGGATGGATCAGCTCAGAGCCAACAGAACTACTGCAGGAAATGACATGAATGGAATTGAGAGTCCTCAGGAACATATGACCCACTGAATTCACAGAAATATTGGTAGAGCCTTCAACTATCCCTTCCACATTATGAGGGTTAGAGTGTTTAAGCCAATTTTATTTGTCTCAAAGGATAAAGTGATCTCAACAAGAACCTTCCTAAAAAAAAGAAGGAAGCAAGGGAAGAGAAAGAAGCCCAGTTAGGAGGGCTGATGAAGAACAGAATTCTAGGCAAGAAAGGTGGTCAGCAGAGCGGCATGTGAAATAAGCCAGGCCTATATGAAAACCAAGAAGCCCACAGACAAGAAGCAAATTCACATTCCAAGTACAGAGTTGTAATATAGTAATTTGAATATAACATCTGATATTAAATCAGCTTGGAATTGAATTCCAGCTTTCATACTAGTAGTGTTGCTTCAGTTTACTATCTGAAAGATGGGAATAATAACACATATATATCGCATGTTTGCTTTAAGGATGAAATAACAAATGTAAAAGCATGTAGAGTTGTTCTTGGCATACGGTAAGCAATCAATGCATGTTACTGTTATTATTACTATTGTCGTTGCTGCTGCTGTTACAGAAGGCAAGCACAACGTCTAGGGTTTTCGGCTAGAGAAGGAGAAGTAGCAGAAAATCTCTTCAGTGTGCCTAAGCATCACCAGGAATTCTTTTTTAAAAGACAGATGCCTGGACTTCAGCCCCCTAGAATCTGGGTAAGACACTGGGGTCTGCATCTTTGTTAGTCTGCAGATGATTCTGGTACAGGTGGTCCATTAAGAAACAGGACTCTAGAGGGAAGCCCTCTGAGAGATTTATTTTTCTTGGAAGGGTGAGCAATTATTTAACATCATTAAGGGACACCCAAAGGTGACACCTAGGATATCAGGCCACAGGATCCAGTTGGGAGGATGTTCCAACTATAGCCTGAGAAAAATTAAGCAACGATGTTTGACAAGGCCGGAGATAAATAAGGGCATAAAGCCATATGTAAACATGAAAATGACTCTTCCACAATAAGAAACCAAGAGCCAGCCAGTAAACATGAGGCCAGAGTAGGATCAGTCACAACAAAGAGAAAAACTAGGGATGAGGAGAGAATCCCGGGATGGCAGCAAAGAAGCAGGTTCGGTGTAGGAGGGTCAGAAACAAAGGGATGAGTGGCCTGGGAATGGATAGGGAGGTAGATTAATTAGACAGAGAGATAAAATTATAGTAGTCCATAATGCTAGTCTTAATTAGGAAATGTTTTTCAAATAATCCTAAAGATCCCCTTTTCCACATAAGGAACCAAGGCTCAAAAGGGCTAACTTGCTCACCCACATAAACAACCAGTAGAGGAACCCATTAATAATTCCAGCTCCTCTGGCTGGAATGCAGGACACTGTCCAGTCCACCACATGCTGGTGACGGAATGCAGTATGAGATAGGAAGAGAAGCAGAGAGGAAAGGGAACGTTCACCTTTCACTCAGGGAACAAACCTCTCTGTGGCCAGAACCTCTTTTATCATTGGAAAACCCCATTGGGATTGTATGTAAAAATGTCCAAGATCCACTGGGTGTTTTAAAAGCCATCAGGGGGCTTCCCTGGTGGTGCAGCGGTTAAGAATCCGCCTTCCAATGCAGGGGACATGGCTTTGATCCCTGGGCCTGGAAGATCTCACATGCCGCGGAGCAACTAAACCCATGTGCCACAACTACTGAGCCTGCGCTCTAGAGCCCGCAAGTCACAACTACTGAGCCCATGTGCCACAACTACTGAAGCCCGCATCCCTAGAGCCCATGCTCCGCAACAAGAGAAGCCACCACAATGAGAAGCCTGCGCACCGCAACGAAGAGTAGCCCCCGCTCGCCTCAACTAGAGAAAGCCTGCAGGCAGCAACGAAGACCCAACGCAGCTGAAAATAAATAAATAAATTTATAATAAATAAATAAAAGCCATCAGAATTTTAGGTGAAAATGGAAACTCATGGTACCTTTTAGGAGTTGGCTTCAGAGACTGCTCAGGTACAGCGTTAGTGCTGCTTCCTGCTGATGTAGCATTCTGCACCTCACTAAGGCGCTTGATCTACCTACCTTTTAAGACTGTACTCCGTAATCATCCCACGGGCCAGCAGGATGTCTCCTCTTTTCAGTCCTACAATAATAACCCTACAGTGTTAGCGGATAAGTTTAAGCCACTTGAGATGCCCCACTTAGCAAGCAAGAACAAACTGGATAAGTATGATTTAGAACTAGAGTCTTAATTATAGTATTGTGTACCTGAGGTAATTATTCACAAGATGTAGTGGTGCTTGAGACTATTATTTGTGATCAACACAATTAATGCAATTTGGCCTGGCCCACAAGTGAAGTCAATTACCTGGCAATCACAAATGTCTCTTCATAGCTTCAAGCTGATTGTTCCAAAAAGAGAATCGTGCCAGATAGATAGATAGACTTATTTATTTATTTATTTATGTATATAAATCTTTTCTGCATTTGCCCATCCCTCTGGTAGAAAATCACTCTCTATTCAAGTCCCAGAGATATCAAAATCTGTATTCTAAAGTTTTCCTGTCAGAACATTTTTCTGAAGTGTTTCTATAAAGTTTCATAGAGATCTGAAATAAACTTAAGTGACCAAGCTAAACCAATTACTCTATGCCACTCTGTATTGAGTGGTGTTGGAAAGTGAACAGAAAGCCTACACTCACATTGTACTGGTGACAGGTCTTCAAGAAATCAGGAGCCCGGTATCATAAGATGTATTGGGTTGGCCAAAAAGTTCGTTCAGTTTCATAAGATGGATCTAGTAGCATTTAGTCATCTTTAACTGCATTCGAAACAATTTGGTTAGATTGTATTGTGCAGGGGAGGGGGAAGATGGCGGAAGAGTAAGACGCGGAGATCACCTTCCTCCCCACACATACACCAGAAATACATCTACACGTGGAACAACTCCTACCGAACACCCACTGAACACTGGCAGAAGACCTCAGACTTCCCAAAAGGCAAGAAACTCCCCACGTACCTGGGTAGAGCAACAGAAAAAGGAAAAAACTGAGACAAAAGAATAGGGACGGTACCTGCATCAGTGGGAGGGAGCTGTGAAGGAGGAAAGCTTTCCACACACTAGGAGCCCCTTCACGGGCAGAGACTGCGGGTGGCGGAGGGGGAAGCTTCGAAGCCGTGGAGGAGAGCACAGCAACAGGGGTGCGGAGGGCAAAGCGGAGAGATTCCCGCACAGAGGATCGGTGCCTACCGGAACTCACCAGCCAGAGAGGCTTGTCTGCTCACCCGCCGGGGCGGGCGGGGCTGGAAGCTGAGGCTCGGGCTTCAGTCGGAGCACAGGGAGAGGACTGGCGGCGTGAACACAGCCTGAAGTGCACCACAGCTAGCCGGGAGGGAGTCCGGGGAAAAGTCTGGAGCTGCCGAAGAGGCAAGAGACTTTTTCTTGCCTCTTTGTTTCCTGGTGCGCGAGGAGAGGGGATTAAGAGCGCTGCTTAAAGGAGCTCCAGAGACGGGCGCGAGCCGCGGCTAAAAGTGCGAACCCCAGAGACGGGCGCGAGCTGCAGCTAAAAGCACGGATCCCAGGGACGGGCACGAGACGCTAAGGCTGCTGCTGCGCCACCAAGAAGCCTGTGTGCGAGCACAGGTTACTATCCACAACCCCCTCCCGGGAGCCTGTGCAGCCCGCCTCTGCCAGGGTCCCGGGATCCAGGGACAACTTCCCCGGGAGAACGCATGGCGCGCCTCAGGCTGGTGCAACGTCACGCTGGCCTCTGCCGCCGCAGCCTTGCCCCGCACTCCGTGCCCCTCCCTCCCCCCGGCCTGAGTGAGCCAGACTTCCCCGAAGCAGCTGCTCCTTTAACCCCGTCCTGTCGGAGCGAAGAACAGACGCCCTCAGGCGACCTACAATCAGAGGCGGGGCCAAATCCAAAGCTGAGCCCCGGGAGCTGTGAGAACAAAGAAGAGAAAGGGAAATCTCTCCCAGCAGCCTCAGAAGCAGCGGATTAAAGCTCCACAGTCAACTTGATGTACCCTGCATCTGTGGAATACATGAATAGACAACGAGTCACCCCAAATTGAGGAGGTGGACTCTGAGAGGAAGATTTATGATTTTTTCCCCTTTTCCTCTTTTTGTGAGTGTGTAGTGAGATTTTGTCTGTATAGCTTTGCTTTCACCATCTGTCCTAGGGTTCTGTCCGTCCTTTTTTTTTTTTTTACTTTTGAAAAAAATTTTTTCTTAATAATTATTTTTTATTTTAATAACTTTATTTTATTTTATCTTTATTTTATTTATTTATTTTATTTATTTCTTTCTACTTTTTCTCCCTTTTATTCTGAGCCATGTGGATGAAAGGCTCTTGGTGCTGCAGCCAGGAGTCAGTGCTGTGCCTCTGAGGTGGGAGAGCCAACTTCAGGACACTGGTCCACAAGAGACCTCCTAGCTCCACGTAATATCAAATGGCAAAAATCTCCCAGAGATCTCCATCTCAACACCAACACCCAGCTTCACTCAACGACCAGCAAGCTACAGTGCTAGACACCCTATTCCAAACAACTACCGAAACAGGAACACAACCCCACCCATTAGCAGAGAGGCTGCCTAAAATCATAATAAGGCCACAGAAAGACAAGATCCAGCCTCATCCACCAGAACACAGGCACTAGTCCCCTCCACCAGGAAGCCTACACAACCCACTGAACCAACTTTAGCCACTGGGGACAGACACCAAAAACGATGGGAACTACGAACCTGCAGCCTGCAAAAAGGAGACCCCAAACACAATAAGATAAGCAAAATGAGAAGACAGAAAAACACACAGCAGATGAAGGAGCAAGATAAAAACCCACCAGACCTAACAAATGAAGAGGAAATAGGCAGTCTACCTGAAAAAGAATTCAGAATAATGATAGTAAAGATGATCCAAAATCTTGGAAATAGAATAGAGAAAGTCCAAGAAACATTTAACAAGGACCTAGAAGAACTAAAGAGGAAACAAGCAATGATGAACAACACAATAAATGAAATTAAAAATACTCTAGAAGGGATCAATAGCAGAATAGCTGAGGCAGAAGAACGGATAAGTGACCAGGAAGATAAAATAGTGGAAATAACTACTGCAGAGAAGAATAAAGAAAAAAGAATGAAAAGAACTGAGGACAGTCTCCGAGACCTCTGGGACAACATTAAATGCACCAACATTCGAATTATAGGGGTCCCAGAAGAAGAAGAAAAATAGAAAGGGACTGAGAAAATATTTGAAGAGATTATAGTTGAAAACTTCCCTAATATGGGAAAGGAAATAGTTAATCAAGTCCAGGAAGCACAGAGAGTCCCATACAGGATAAAGCCAAGGAGAAACATGCCAAGACACATATTAATCAAACTATCAAAAATTAAATACAAAGAAAACACATTAAAAGCAGCAAGGGAAAAATAACACACAAGGGAATCCCCATAAGGTTAACAGCTGATCTTTCAGCAGAAACTCTGCAAGCCAGAAAGGAGTGGCAGGACATATTTAAAGTGATGAAGGAGAAAAACCTACAACCAAGATTACTCTGCCCAGCAAGGATCTCATTCAGATTTTTTTTTCTTTTTACTCTCATTCAGATTTGATGGAGAAATTAAAACCTTTACAGACAAGGAAAAGCTGAGAGAGTTCAGCGCCACCAAACCAGCTTTACAACAAATGCTAAAGGAACTTCTCTAGGCAAGAAACACAAGAGAAGGAAAAGACCTACAATAACAAACCCAAAACAATTAAGGTTGTATTGTGACAGCTGTCATATCTGTATGCATTTTAAAAATCTTATCAAAACTGGTGAATTTTTGTGTAGCCATTTTAATATTGAAGATGGAAGACAAGCAACATTTTCAGCATACTATGCTTCATTATTTCAAGAAAGGTAAAAACACAACTGAAATGCAAAAAAAAAACAAAAACGATTTGTGCAGTGTATTTAGAAGGTGCTATGACTGATCAAATGTGTCAAAAGTGATTTGCAAAGTTTCATGCTGGAGGTTTCTCACTGGACATCGCTCCATGGTCGGGTCGACCAGTTGAAGTTGATAGTGATCAAATTGAGACATTAATTGAGAACAATCAATGTTATAGCACTCGGGAGAAACATGACATATTCAAAATAACCAAATGAAGTGTTGAAAATCATTTGCACCAGCTTGGTTATGCTCATCGCTTTGATGTTTGGGTTCCACATAAGTGAAAAAAACCTTCTTGACTGTATTTCCGCATGCAGTTCTCTACTTAAACGTAATGAAAACTTTCCATTTTTAAAACAAATTGTGACTGGCAGTGAAAAGTGGATACTATATAATAATGTGGAACAGAAGAGATCATGGGGCAAGCAAAACGAACTACCAACAACACCAAAGGCCGGTCTTCATCCAAAGAAGGTGATATGTATATGGTGGGATTGGAAAGGAGTCCTCTATTATGAGCTCCTTCCAGAAAACTAAATGATTAATTCCAATAAGTACTGCTCCCAATTAGACCAACTGAAAGCAGCACTCAATGAAAAGCATCCGGAAGTAGTCAACAGAAAATGCATAATCTTCCATCAGGATAACACAAGACCGCATGTTTCTTTGATGACCAGGCAAAAACTGTTACAGCTTGGCTAGGGAGTTCTGATTCATCCGCCGTATTCACCAGACATTGCACCTTCAGATTTCCATTCATTTCGGTCTTTGCAAAATTCTCCTAATAGAAAAAATTTCAATTCCCTGGAAGACTGTAAAAGGCACCTGGAACAATTCTTTGCTCAAAAAGATAAAAAGTTTTGGGAAGATGGAATTATGAAGTTGCCGGAAAAATGGCAGAAAGTACTGGAACAAAAGGGTGAATACGTTGTTCAATAAAGTTCTTGGTGAAAATTAAAAATGTGTCTTTTATTTTTACTTAAAAACCAAAGGAACTTTTTGGGCCAACCCAACACGTTAATTTTTCATTTAAATAACAAGATGAAGAACATGATTAGAATAGATTTGGTTATCTCAGTCATTTAAAACCAACATCTAGCTGTGTCTACATAAGGAAACAATGCTGACCAAAATGTCTGTCTTCCTTCTGAACTGTGATAATTTGGTTGGCTTAGTTCTAATGGCAGATAATTAAACTAAGGAAATTACTCCTCAACATGGTAGTTGCAATGTAACATCACTAACAAAATATTCAAATTTCAGCTCCTCCAAAAGAATTTTTATAAAGTATCTTATTTCTCTCAATTATAAGATACATAACACTACATCAAAGGGGGCATGAAGATCCATGCCTATAAGTGACTTGGCATAAATTCCCCAAACCAAGCAGAAAACAACAACAATAATACTGCCTATATGCATTTGGCATTTACTCTGTATCAACCACTCTGCTAAGCATTATTCATCTAATATTTCACTTAATCCTCCAAACAACCTAATGAGGGTAAGATTGTTATTATCTACATTTTCTCATGGTGAAGCTAAGCCTGGCCACTAATCCAAGCTCACCTAACCTGTAGTGGTTGAACGTTGATTCTAGCCAGGTCTATCTGTCTCTGGCTGTGAATACTGATTCATGATGCCCGTGGAACAGGTCGTACCTAGTATCCCAAGCTTGGTACCTTAGAGACCTTCTGGTCCAATGCCTCTTTATATAGGGAAGGACACAGGGGCCGAGAGAGAGCCTACATTATTATTAGAAGAATCTGAAACTCAGGGCAATTTGTTTCCTCCTTTGCTCCCTAAATGATAAAAGATCATTTCAAGTTTCTTCTCCCTGTTATTCTCTAACAAAAGTTTAGATTTTCCAAAAAAATACTTTACTTTCTTAATTAAATCAACTGTTTCTCATTCCTATCATCACTGAAGTAGATGGTTTAATAATTAGAGTATTTATTCACCATAGGTTTAGTGTGAAATTGTTACTCTGTTCTACCTTGCAAGGCTTCATAGTTCATTTTTCTTGGGCTTCAGATCATATACCACATCCAGAAACCATGCTTGTGAGCAAAGTACCTTAATAAAGCAAATCAGCATTCTCTGAGCACGATCAGGCTCACCTGCTTAGCAGGGGCTTAATCACATAAGAGAGAAAATCACCAAGTATCTAACAGTACTATTTTGAGGACTGATGAATGAGTCAAAATAAAAATTATTCTATTATTTAAGGTCAAGCGAATCATTTGGCACATATTTATTACTCAACCTACAAATTGTCTACATTTTTCATCTACTAATCATTCTAAAAAAAAATCTGCTTTTAAAAATGTTAAGGCATATTTTTCTAGTTAAAGGAAACACGAGAATTATGGTCTTTAAAGAAATTAGTTATCACTTTCGAACATACCATAGGCTACATATTTTGATGACTTTGGTAACTATAATAAAATTAAATCTTGGGTAAATAACACATTTTTCAATGCATTGATGGTTTATGATAAAAAATAAAATCTAACAACAGAAAAAAAAACATTGAGCTGAACAGAAATGGTGAGCTATAAGCAATCTGAAAGCCAAGTTACCCAAGAATATAAATTCTTATGTGTCACTGACATCAGGAAACTGAGGTTTGGGGCCCCTTGCTTGAGAGGGGAGCTAACCCTGAAACTCCTGCATTGAGTCAAGAACCTGGAAGGGGATTAAGGATGTCTCAGGAAGCTGGGCTTGGGGCCATTGTTAGGAGAAGCAAGATAACCTGACGCCCACAGTAAATGAAGAACTTTGAAGTGGATTAAAGCTGTCTCTGACAGGGCCAGGACTAGAGTGAGGCAAGAGAGGCACTTAGGGTGCAAATTTAAGGAGGCACTCTTGCAGGACTCTGAGAGTGAGTGCCTCCTTAAATTTTGCACCCTAGACAACCTCACTTGCCTCACCCTAGTCCAGGCACCTGTCTTAGGTTGATATCACACCTCTGGCTCTACTAGAAGCAAATACATATCTTCTGTGAATGAAGGAATTCCCAGCTAAGGCCCTCAAAATTCATGCAGATGAAGTTCAGCCAAATATGAGTTCACACATGCCACTAAACCCACAAGGTAACAAGTACTATGATTTAGAATCAGCAGAAACAACAAAAAATTTTCCTGGGCAAAAAAGGACTTCAGATATCGGAATAGCTGATAACGAATATAAACTATTGAAAGATATAAAAGGTGGAATGAAAGTGAATAAGTAATCAAAATAAGTATAACAATACAGATCAATGGAATAGAAAAGACAGTCCAAAAATAAACCTCACATTTATGATCCACTGATTTTCAGTAAAGGTACCAAGTGATAAAAAGAATAAACTATTCAACAAATGGTGCTGAAATATTTTAATATGCATATAAAAAAAGAATTTAATATACAAATATTAACTAAAAACAGATTAAACACCTACATGAAAGAGCTAAAATTATAAAACTTCTTTAAGTTTCTAGAGGAATTTTTTTCCTTGGGTTAGAAAAAGATTTCTTAGATATTATATTAAAATAATTATCTATATAAGAAAATGTTGATAACTTAGGCTTTATCAAGATTAGAAGTTTTTGCTCTTCAAAAGGAACTATTAAGAAAAAGAAAAAAAGCCCACATATTATGAGAAAATATGGGCAAATCATATATCTGATTAAAAAAAACTTATACCTGGAAGATAAAAAAAATTCTTATCACACAGTAATAAAAAGGCAAACAACCCAATTTTTAAGATTGAGAAAAAGTAATTAAATAGACAATTCACAAAAGAAAATATGTGAATAATGAATAAGAACATGAAAAGATGCTCAGTATAATTAGTCATTAAGGAAATGCAAATTTAAACCACAATGAGATAACACTGCATATCCACTAGAATAGCTAAAAAGAAAAAACTGACAATACCAAATGTTGCAAGGATGCAGAACAACTGAAACCTTTATATACTGACAATGAGAAGGTAAAATAATACAACCACTTTGGGATATTGTTTGGCAGTATCATAAAAAGTTAAATGTAAACTTGCTATATAACCCAAGAATTCCACACCTAGCTATCTACTAAAGAGAAAGGAAAACATATACCCACACAAAGGCTTATACATGACTATTCACAAAAGCCTTATTAATAATATAAAAAACTGGGAACAACCCAACTGTCCATCAAATGATGAATGGATTTTTTTAAATATGGCATATCCCAACAATGGACTATTATTCAGCAATAAAAAGCAGCTATTGATGTACACAACAAGATAGGTGAACTTCAAAAACATCATGCTACACTAAAGAAGCCAGATACAAAAAACTATACATTGCATGATTTCACTTTTAAGAAATTTCTAGGAAGGGCAAAATTATAGAGACAAAGTAGGACAGTGGTTTCCTGGAGCTAGGAGTCAGAGTGAGGACTGGTTCCAGATGGGCATGAAGGAACTTTTTGAGTTGATGAATATGTTCCAAAACTGGATTTTGGTGATTACTGTACAACAGGATGTATTTCCTAAAAATTATCAAACTGAACATTCATACTGGGTGAACTTTACAGTATGTAAATCATACCTCAATAAAGCCGTTTTTAAAAATGAAAAATCAACAATGACCAAACGGTTTTCAAAAAGAACAAATTTTGTATAAATTATACAAAAACTATAATAGCCAAATTTAAAAGTTCTACAGATGGAATGTAGACTATGGATTAAATCAAAGTATTATACCCAGTCTCCTAAACTGGCTAATTATACTGTGGTCATGAAAGAGAATACTTTTGTTCCTAGGAAAGTTACACGAATGTATTAAGAATTATATAGGCATGATACATGCAGCCTTTCTTCAAATGGTTCAGAAAAAATAAATTGTATGTATGTACACATGTGTGGTAGGAAGGGGCAGTAATAAATGATAAGGCAAATGTTCTCTGTGCCATTGTTGCCACTTTTTTGAAAGTTAAGTTTATTTCAACATAGAAAGTTAATCATTTGAAAAGACAATTAAAATAGACAAACTTAAGTGACATGATTGAAAAAAACAGAGACACAAATAAACAACATTAGAAATGAAAAGGAGGGACTTCCCTGGTGGCACAGTGGTTAAGAATTGGCCTGCCAATGCAGGGGACACAGGTTCGAGCCCTGGTCGGGGAAGATCCCACATGCTGTGGAGCAACTAAGCCCATGCATCACAACTACTGAGCCCACACACCACAACTACTGAAGCACGTGCTCCACAACAAGAGAAGCCACATCAATAGGAAGCCCACGCACTGCAATGAAGAGTAGTCCCCACTCGCCGCAACCAGAGAAAAGCCCACACTTAGCAGCAAAGACACACGCAGCCAAAAATAAAATAAATAAATTTATCAAAAAAAAAAAAAATGAAGAGGAGGATTTACCACAGACATATAAAATGAAAAAGACAACCAAGAACACAATAAAAAATTTAGGCCAATAAATTTGGAAACTTACACAAAATGCCTAAATTCCAAGAAAATATAACTTACCAAAAAATGACTCAAGAATAAATAAAAATTCTTAACCATTCCATAATTATAAAGAAATTGAATCAGAAGTTAAATTTTTTCATACAAATAAACTGTCAAGCCCAGACAGTTTAATGAATTTTATTGAATTTTCAAGGAAAAAACTATTCTAAAATTTTATGAATTGTTCCAGAAAATAGAAAAAGAGGTAACACTTAGATAACTAATTTGTAAGGCAAGTATAAGCCTAATACCAAAACTAGACAAAGATAGAAAGAGAAAAATTTTAGTCCAATCTCACAAATGAATACAGATGAAAAAAGTCACTAAACAGAATACTGGGAAAGTGAAATACCATGGCATTTAAAAAACAGTACATCAAGACCAAATTAGTCCTTTTCTAGGAATGGGAAGAAAGTTTAACATTATGAAAGCCATGAATGTAAAATACCACATTTATTTATTAAAAGATAAAACAATATTGTCATTTCAACAGATATAGAAAATGATTTGCTAAAATTCAAACCTGTTCATAATTTTTTGAAAATATACTGTTAGAAACTTGGAGTAAAAATGAACCTGATTGAATTAACATGGACTTGAGCAAAAATCAGTCTAAAGGGAGAAACATTAGAAAGATTTCTTTTTAAAGTAAATACGAGGATTATCATTTCACAATGTGTATGTGTATCAGATCATCACATTGCACACTTCAAATATACACAATTTTGTCAATGATACTTCAATAAGCTTGAGAAAAAATAGAATGAAATAAAATACATCATAAAGTAAGTAAAGTATGAGGCAAATTATCCACTGTTACTGCTTTATTCAACATTACGTTAATATATATATGCTTACGTATACTATATACTATACTATATATTATAGTTTGAAACAAACTGTCAAAAGGAAGAAACATAGACAAGTGTAAACAAGATAATGTAGTAACAAGATGCATAAAACCATATACTGTATAATACCATTTTTGTAAAGTTCAAAGACATGAAAAAATAACCAATATAATTTCTAGGGATACATCATCTTTAAAGCAAGGATATCATAAACACCAACACAGAATAATGTTTTCCTCTGTATGGAAGGCAGGAGGAAGTGCTTGGGAGGAGGCCTCAGAGAGCTTCAGCAGTGTCAGCTCAAGCTTGGGGGAGTAGACTAGTTTTCTTTTGTTCATTTGCTTACACAGTTTATACATATATTGCATGTATTCTTTTGCATATATCAAATATGAAAATGTTCTGTTAAAAAATCAAGGGGGGGACAAGAAAAATACTAAAATCAAAAGAGGTTTACTTACTGGTTTCTTGATTTTAACAAGAATTCATTTTTATCAGGTTTTCATGGCAGTTTGTTTTCCTAGAAAAAACACAAGATTTCTAGTGGGCAGGAGTTTATGTTCCTTTAACCTATTCATTTGCAGGAAAACAACAAGGACGTGGATTATGAGGATCAGTAAGATGCAACTCTAATGTAAATCTAGAGCAAGTTCTGTTGGCTGAAATGAACTCTGATATTCTAGGGAGCTTGGAGGAGAATCAATAAAACTAAACTAAACTTTTATCTGTGCAAATAAGGTAATTTATATGAAAACCCTGTACAAGCATGAGCAAATGCCCAACTGTAAGGGCCTGGACCAAAACAAAATTAGGTTCAAATATTGGCTTTAACTTATTTAACTTCTCTGAACCACAGACTCTTCATCTATAAAATGAATATAATAATATTTCCTTAAACACTGTGCCAACCTATGGCGATAAAATATCCATAAAGACACAGGAACCATAAACTTTGTTCCTGCATAATTTTCAATGTAAATTACCATCATCCTCAAACTCATAATAGATACTATATTTCATTTCTTTATTGAAACCAGTGAAATTTTAACAGCTTTCTTAAAGTGTTGAATTCAAGCAGTAATATTATTCCTCCTATAGCCCATTGGAAAGGTACTTGAGGAGACAAAAATCACTTTTATCATCAGTATGATATTGTAAAGTAATAAAAATGTTTTATAAAATCATGAGTTTTGCCTGATCATGGGGGGTTTTCATAAAATTCAGCAGAATCATACAGGCCATATATGACAAATGCACAGCTAACACCATACTCTATGGTGAAAAGCTGAAAACATTCCCTCTTAAGATCAGGAAAAAGACAAGAAGAATATCCACTCTCACCACTTTTATTCATCATAGTTTTGGAAGTCCTAGTCACAGCAATCAGAGAAGAAAAAGAAATAACAGGAATCCAAATTGGAAAGGAAGAAGTAAAACTGTCACCATTCACAGGTGACATGATACTATGCATAGAAAATCCTAAAGACACTACCAGAAAATTACTAGCGCTCATCAATAAATTTGCAGTATACAAAATTAATACACAGAAATCTGTTGCATTTCTATACACTAACAATAAAATATCAGAAAGAGAAATTAAGGAAACAATCCCATTGACCATTGCATCAAAAAGAATAAAATACCTAGGAAAAAACCTACCTAAGGAGGCAAAAGGCCTGTATTCTTAAAACTATGAAACACCAATGAAAAAAATTTAAGATGATACAAACAGATGGAAAGATATATCATGTTCTTGAATCAGAATAATCAATATTGTTAAAATGACCAAACTACCCAAGGCAATCTACAGAGTCAATGCAATCCTTATCAAGT